>NC_057798.1:560190614-560450032 GCF_018294505.1 Triticum aestivum
CCTCCGCGTTCAACACACGTGCAACCCGGTGACGTCTCCCATGCCTTGATCTAGCAAGGAGAGAGGGAGAGATTGAGGAAGACTCCGTCCAGCAGCAGCACAACGGCGTGGTGGTGGTGGAGGAGCGTGGCAATCCTGTAGGGCTTCGCCAAGCACCACGGGAGAGGAGGAGGGAGAGAGGTAGGGCTGCGCCAGGGAGAGGTGAAACTCATCTGTTGGCAGCCCCAAAGTCCTCAAGTATATATAGGGGGAGAGGGAGGGCTGCGCCCCCACCTAGGGTTCCACCCCTAGGGGCGGTGGCCAGCCCAAAACCCATCTAGGGTGCGGCCAAGGGGGGAAGAGGGGAAACTTGCCCCCCAAGTTAGGTGGGTGCGCCCCACTCCCCCAAACCCTAGGCGGCTTGGGCCCTTGTGGGGGGGGGCGCACCAGCCCACCTGGGGCTGGTCCCATCCCACACTTGGCCCATGTAGCCCTCCGGGGCCGGTGGCCCCACTTGGTGGACCCCCGGGACCCTCCCGGTGGTCCCGGTATGTTACCGATAAAACCCGAAACTTTTCCGGTGACCAAAACAGGACTTCCCATACATAAATCTTTACCTCCGGACCATTCTGGAACTCCTCGTGACGTCCGAGATCTCATCCGGGACTCCGAACAACATTCTGTAACCACATACAAACTTTCTTTATAACCCTAGCGTCATTGAACCTTAAGTGTGTAGACCCTACGGGTTCGGGAACCATGCAGACATGACCGAGACATTCTCCGGTCAATAACCAACAGCGGGATCTAGATACCCATGTTGGATCCCACATGTTCCACGATGATCTCATCGGATGAACCACGATGTCAAGGACTCAATCAATCTCGTATACAATTCCCTTTGTCTAGCGGTATTGTACTTGCCCGAGATTCGATCGTCGGTATCCCGATACCTTGTTTAATCTCGTTACCGGCAAGTCTCTTTACTCGTTCCGTAACACATCATCCCGTGATCAACCCCTTGGTCACATTGTGCACATTATGATGATGTCCTACCGAGTGGGCCCAGAGATACCTCTGCGTCAACCGAAGCGACAAATCCCAGTCTCGATTCGTGCCAACCCAACAGACAGTTTTGGAGATACCTGTAATGCACCTTTATAGCCACCCAGTTACGTTGTGACGTTTGGTACACCCAAAGCATTCCCACGGTATCCGGAAGTTGCACAATCTCATGGTCTAAGGAAATGATACTTGACATTTAGAAAAGCTTTAGCATACGAACTACAATCTTTGTGCTAGGCTTAGGATTGGGTCTTGTCCATCACATCATTCTCCTAATGATGTGATCCCGTTATCAATGACATCCAATGTCCATGGTCAGGAAACCATAACCATCTATTGATCAATGAGCTAGTCAACTAGAGGCTTACTAGGGACATGGTGTTGTCTATGTACCCACACATGTATCTGAGTTTCCTTTCAATACAATTATAGCATGGATAATAAATGATTATCATGAACAAGGAAATATAATAATAATAACTAATTTATTATTGCCTCTAGGGCATATTTCCAACAGTCTCCCACTTGCACTAGAGTCAATAATCTAGTTCACATCGCCATGTGATTAACACTGATAGGTCACATCGCCATGTGACCAACATCCAAAGAGTTTACTAGTGTCACTAAACTAGTTCACATCACCATGTGATTAAGACTCAATGAGTTCTGGGGTTTTGATCATGTTTTGCTTGTGAGAGAGGTTTTAGTCAACGGGTCTGCAACATTCAGATCCGTATGTATTTCGCAAATCTCTATGTCATATTGTAAATGTTGCTTCCACGCTCCACTTGGAGCTATTCCAAATGGTTGCTCCACTATACATATCCGGTTTGCTACTCAGAGTTACTCGGATAGGTGTTAAAGCTTGCATCGACGTAACCCTTTACGCCGAACTCTTTATCACCTCCATAATCGAGAAACATGTCCTTATTTACTCCAAGGACAACTTTGACCGTTGTCCAATGATCCATTCCTGGATCATTCTTGTACCCCTTGACTGACTCATGGCAAGGCACACTTCCGGTGTGGTACACAGCATAGCATACTATAGAGCCTACGTCTGAAACATAGGGGACAGCCTTCGTCCTTTGTCTCTCTTCTGCCGTGGTCGAGTTTTAACTCTTAACTTCATACCTTACAACTCAGGCAAGAACTCCTACTTTGACTGATCCATCTTGAACACCTTCAAGATCATGTCAAGGTATGTGTTCATTTGAAAGTATTATTAAGCATTTTGATCTATCTTATAGATCTTGATGCTTATTGTTCAAGTAGCCTAATCTAGGTTTTCCATTGAAAAACACTTTTCAAACAACCCTTTATGCTTTCTAGAAATTCTACATCATTTCTGATCAACAATATGTCAACAACATATACTCATCAGAAATTCTATAGTGCTCCCACTCACTTCTTTGGAAATACAAGTTTCTCATAAACTTTGTATAGACCCAAGATCTTTGATCATCTCATCAAAGCGTACATTCCAACTCCGAGATGCTTACTCCAGTCCTTAGAAGGATTGCTGGAGCCTTGCATACTTGTTAGCGTCTTTCAGGATTGTCAAAAACCTTCTGGTTGTATCACATACAACCTTTCCTCAAAAAAACTGTCAAGGAAACAATGTTTTGACATCCTATATGCAAGATTTCATAAATAATGCAGTAGCTGCTAATCCAATTCCAACAGACTCTTAGCATCGCTACGAGTGAGAAAGCCTCACCGTAGTCAACTCCTTGAACTTGTCAAAAAACATCTTTAACGACAAGTCGAGCTTTCTTAATGGTGATACTTACCATCATTGTCTGTCTTCCTTTTAAAATCCATCTTTATCCAACGGCCTTACGACCATCAAGTATTTCTTCCAAACTCATGGATCCTCTCTCAGATTTTATGGCCTCGAGCCATTCGTCGGAATCCGGGCCCACCATCGCTTCTCCATAGCTCGTAGGTTCATTGTTGTCTAGCAACATGACCTCCAAGACAGGATTACCGTACCACTCCGAAGCAGTACGCGTCCTTGTCGTCCTACGAGGTTCGGTAGTGACTTGATCCGAAGTTTCATGATCACTATCATAAGCTTCTACTTCAATTGGTGTAGGTGCCACAGGAACAACTTCCTGTGCCCTGCTACACACTAGTTGAAGTGATGGTTCAATAACCTCATCAAGTCTCCACCATCCTCCCACTCAATTCTTTCGAGAGAAACTTTTCCTCGAGAAAGGACCCGTTTCTAGAAACAATTACTTTTGCTTCCGGATCTGAGATAGGAGGTATACCCAACCATTTTGGGTATCCTATGAAGATGTATTTATCCGTTTTGGGTTCGAGCTTATTACGATGAAGCTTTTTCACATAAGCGTTGCAGCCCCAAACTTTCAAGAAACGACAATTTAGGTTTCTCCAAACCATAGTTCAAACGGTGTCGTCTCAATGGAATTAGGTGGTGCCCTATTTAAAGTGAGTGCGGTTGTCTCTAATGCCTAACCCATGAACGATAGTGGTAATTCGATAAGAGACATCATGGTACACACCATATCCAATAGGGTGCAACTATGATGTTCGGACTCACCATCACACTATGGTGTTCCAGGCGGTATTAATTGTGAAACAATTTCCACAATGTCTTAATTGCGTGCCAAAGCTCGTAACTCAGACACTCATCTCTATGATCATATCATAGACATTTTATCCTCTTGTCACAATGATCTTCAACTTCACTCTGAAATTACTTGAACCATTCAATAATTCAGACTTGTGTTTCATCAAGTAAATATACAACATCAACCCGAATCATTTTGTGAAGTAAGAACATAACGATATTCACTGCATGCCTCAGCACTCATTGGACTTCACACATCAAAATGTGTCACTTCCAACAAGTTGCTATCTTGTTCCATCTTACTGAAAAACGAGGCTTTTTTCAGTCATCTTGCCTACGTGGTATGATTTGCATATCTCAAGTGATTCAAAATCAAGTGAGTCCAAATGATCCATCCCCATGGAGTTTCTTCATGCGTATACACCAATAGACGTGGTTTGCATGTCTCAAACTTTTCAAAAATGAGTGAATCCAAAGATCCATCAACATGGAGCTTCTTCATGCGTTTTACACCAATGTGACTTACATGGCAGTGCCACAAGTAAGTGGTACTATCATTACTATATTATATCTTTTGGCATGAAAATGTGTATCACTACGATCGAGATTCAATAAACCATTCTTTTAGGTGTAAGACCATTGAAGGTATTTTTTAAATAAATAGAGTAACCATTATTCTCCTTAAATGAATAACCGCATTGCGATAGACATAATCCAATCATGTCTATGCTCAACGCGAACACCAAATAAAACTATTCAGGTTTAGCCCCAATCTCGATGGTAGAGGGAGCGTGCGATGCTTGATTACATCAACCTTGGAAACACTTCCAACACATATTGTCAGCTCACCTTTAGCTAGTCTCCGTTTATTCCGTAGCTTTTATTTCGAGTTACTAACACTTAGCAACCGAACCGGTATCTAATACCCTGGTGCTACTAGGAGTACTAGTAAAGTACACATTAACATAATGTATATCTAATATACTTCCATCAACCTTGCCAGCCTTCTCATCTACCAAGTATCTAGGGTAATTCTGCTCTAGTGGTTGTTCCCTTTACTACAGAAGCACTTAGTCTCAGGTTTGGGTTCAACCTTGGGTTTCTTCACTAGAGCAGCAGCTGATTTGCCGTTTCATGAAGTATCCCTTCTTGCCCTTGCCCTTCTTGAAACTAGTGGTTTCACTAACCATCAACAATTGATGCTCCTTCTTGATTTCTACTTTCGCAGCGTCGAACATCGCGAATAGCTCAAGGACCATCATATCTATCCCTGATATGTTATAGTTCATCACGAAGCTCTAGCAGCTTGGTGGCAATGACTTTGGAGAAACATCACTATCTCATCTGGAAGATCAACTCCCACTCGATTCAAGTGATTGTTGCACTCAGATAATCTGAGCACAAGCTCAACGATTGAGCTTTTCTCCCTTAGTTTGCAGGCTAAGAAAACCGTCGGAGGTCTTATACCTCTTTACGCGGGCACGAGCCTGCAATCCCAATTCCAGCCCTCGAAACATCTCATATGTTCCGCGATGTTTCGAAAACGTCTTTGGTGCCTCAACTCTAAACCGTTTAACTGAACTATCACATAGTTATCAAAACGTGTATGTCTGATGTTCGCAACATCCACAGACGATGTTTTGGGATTCAGCACACTGAGCGGTGCATTAAGGACATAAGCTTTCTACTGACCGCATAATCGCTACTGTCAACTTTCAACTATATTTTCTCTAGGAACATATCTAAAACAGTAGAACTAAAGCGTGAGCTATGACATAATTTGCAAAGGGCTTTTGACTATGTTCAGGATAATTAAGTTCATCTAATGAACTCCCACTCAGATAGACATCCCTCTAGTCATCTAAGTGATTACATGATCCGAGTCAACTAGGCCGTGTCCGATCATCACGTGAGACGGACTAGTCATCATCGTGAACATCTTCATGTTGATCGTATCTACTATACGACTCATGCTCGACCTTTCAGTCTCTTGTGTTCCGAGGCCATGTCTGTACATGCTAGGCTCGTCAAGTCAACCTAAGTGTTTCGCGTGTGTAAATCTAGCTTACACCCGTTGTATGTGAACGTAGGAATCTATCACACCCGATCATCATGTGGTGCTTTGAAACGACGAACTTTAGCAATGGCGCACAGTTAGGAGGAACAATTTCTTGAAATTATTATGAGGGATCATCTTATTTACTACCGTCGTTCTAAGTAAACAAGATGCATAAACATAATAAACATCACATGCAATTAAATAGTAGTGACATGATATGGCCAATATCATATAGCTCCTTTGATCTCCATCTTTGGGGCTCCATGATCATCTTCGTCACCGGCATGACACCATGATCTCCATCATCATGATCTCCATCATCGTGTCTCCATGAAGGTTCTTGCCAACTATTACTTCTACTACTATGGCTAACAGTTTAGCAATAAAGTAAAGTAATTACATGGCGTTAAATCATTGACACGTAGGTCATACAATGATTAAGACAACTCCTATGGCTCCTGCCAGTTGTCATACTCATCGACATGCAAGTCGTGATTCCTATTACAAGAGCATCATCAATCTCATACATCACAATATATCATTCATCATTCATCACAACTTTTGGCCATATCACATCACAAAGCAATTGCTGCAAAAACAAGTTAGACGTCCTCTAATTGTTGTTGCATCTTTTACTGGCTGCAATAGGGTTCTAGCAAGAATGTTTTCTTACCTACGAATAAGCCACAATGTGATTTGTCAACTTCTATTTACCTTTCATAAGGACCCTTTTCATCGAATCCGCTCCGACTAAAGTGGGAGAGACAGACACCCGCTAGCCACCTTGTGCAACTTGTGCATGTCAGTCGGTGGAACCTGTCTCACGTAAGAGTACGTGTAAGGTCGGTCCGGGCCGCTTCATCCCACAATGCCGCCGAATCAAGATTGGACTAGTAACGGTAAGCATATTGAACAAAATCAACGCCCACAACTACTTTGTGTTCTACTCGTGCAAAGAATCTACGCAATAGACCTAGCTCTGATACCACTATTGGGGACGTAGCAGAAATTCAAAATTTTCCTACGTGTCACCAAGATCTATCTATGGAGAAACCAGCAACGAGGGGAAGGAGAGTGCATCTACATACCCTTGTAGATCGCTAAGCGGAAGCGTTCAAGAGAACGGGGTTGAAGGAGTCGTACTCATCGTGATCCAAATCACCGGAGATCCTAGTGCCGAACGGATGGCACCTCCGCGTTCAACACACGTGCAGCCCGGTGACGTCTCCCATGCCTTGATCCAGCAAGGAGAGAGGGAGAGGTTGAGGAAGACTCCGTCCAGCAGCAGCACAACGGCGTGGTGGTGGTGGAGGAGCGTGGCAATCCTGCAGGGCTTCGCCAAGCACCACGGGAGAGGAGGAGGGAGAGAGGTAGGGCTGCGCCAGGGAGAGGTGAAACTCATCTGTTGGCAGCCCCAAAGTCCTCAAGTATATATAGGGGGAGAGGGAGGGCTGCGCCCCCACCTAGGGTTCCACCCCTAGGGGCGGTGGCCAGCCCAAAACCCATCTAGGGTGCGGCCAAGGGGGGAAGAGGGGAAACTTGCCCCCCAAGTTAGGTGGGTGCACCCCCTCCCCCAAACCCTAGGCGCCTTGGGCCCTTGTGGGGGGGCGCACCAGCCCACCTGGGGCTGGTCCCTTCCCACACTTGGCCCATGTAGCCCTCCGGGGCCGGTGGCCCCACTTGGTGGACCCCCGGGACCCTCCCGGTGGTCCCGACACGTTACCGATAAAACCCGAAACTTTTCCGGTGACCAAAACAGGACTTCCCATATATAAATCTTTACCTCCGGACCATTCCGGGACTCCTCGTGACGTCCGGGATCTCATCCGGGACTCCGAACAACATTCTGTAACCACATACAAACTCCCTTTATAACCCTAGCGTCATCGAACCTTAAGTGTGTAGACCCTACGGGTTCGGGACCATGCAGACATGACCGAGATGTTCTCCGGTCAATAAGAAACAGCGGGATCTGGATACCCATGTTTGCTCCCACATGTTCCATGATGATCTCATCGGATGAACCACGATGTCAAGGACTCAATCAATCCCGTATATAGTTCCCTTTGTCTAGCGGTATTGTACTTTCCCGAGATTCGATCGTCGGTATCCCGATAGCTTGTTCAATCTTGTTACCGGCAAGTCTCTTTACTCGTTCCGTAACACATCATCCCGTGATCAACCCCTTGGTCACATTGTGCACATTATGATAATGTCCTCCCGAGTGGGCCCATAGATACCTCTCCATCAACCGGGGCGACAAATCCCAGTCTCGATTCGTGCCAACCCAACAGAAACTTTCGGAGATACCTGTAATGCACCTTTATAGCCACCCAGTTACGTTGTGACATTTGGTACACCCAAAGCATTCCTACGGTGTCCGGGAGTTGCACAATCTCATGGTCTAAGGAAATGATACTTGACATTTAGAAAAGCTTTAGCATACGAACTACGATCTTTGTGCTAGGCTTAGGATTGGGTCTTGTCCATCACATCATTCTCCTAATGATGTGATGCCGTTATCAACGACATCCAATGTCCATGGTCAGGAAACCGTAACCATCTATTGATCAACGAGCTAGTCAACTAGAGGCTTACTAGGGACATGGTGTTGTCTATGTACCCACACATGTATCTGAGTTTCCTTTCAATACAATTATAGCATGGATAATAAACGATTATCATGAACAAGGAAATATAATAATAATAACTAATTTATTATTGCCTCTAGGGCATATTTCCAACAAAAAGCATGATGCAAAATGTATGTATCAACTCCCCCAAGCTTAAACCTCACTTGTCCTCAAGCGAAAGCCTATATCGAAAAATATGTCCACATGTTTAGAGATAGAGGTGTCGATAAAATAAAATACAGACATGAGGGCATCATGATCATCTTTAGAATAGCAACATATATATTGTCATGTGATTTCTTATGCTAAAGTAACAATCTATTCACAAGGTAAAGTATGAATCAGAAACTTCATTGAAAACTAAAGAACTATGATCTCGGTCTTTGAAGCAATTGCAATTTATCATAACATCGGAAAGAGTCAATATAAGAGCTTTTCAGCAAGTCCACATACTCAACTATCATTTAGTCTTTCATAATTGCTAACACTCACGCGATACTTATGGGTACAAAGTTTCAATCGAGCACAGAGAAAGATAGCGGCTTATAGTTTCGCCTCCCAACCTTTTACTTCAAGGGTAATGTCAAAAATAATACTTTCGGAAAACCTACATCCAAGTGGATATATATATATATATCAGGATCTTTCCAACACATAGTGCTTACCAAAGGATAAAATGTAAAAACGAAAGGTGAAGATCACCATGACTCTTGTATGAGGGTAGAAGGTAAAAATAAAAGATAGGCCCTTCATAGTGGGAAGCAAAGGTTTTCATGCGCTTTTATGATTGGATGCACAAAATCTTAATGCAAAAGAACGTCATTTTATATTGCCACTTGTGATAGGGACCTTTTATTATGCAGTTCGTCGCTTTTATTTCTTCCATATCACACGCTCATATAAAGATTATTTTTTTCACACTAATAGACCATAAATATTTAGAGAGCAATTTTTGTTGCTTGCACCGATGACAACTTACTTGAAGGATCTTACTCAATCCATAGGTAGGTATGGTGGACTCTCATGGCAAAACTGGGTTTAGGGATGTTCTGAAGCACAAGTAGTATCTCTACTTGGTGCAAAGAATTTGGTTAGCATGAGGGGGAAAGGCAAGCTCAACATGTTGGATGATCCCTGACAATATAACTTATTCGGATATAAGGAAACATAACCCATTACATTGTCTTCATTGTCCAACATCAACTTTTTAGCATGTCATATTTTAATGAGTGCTCACAATCATAAAAGATGTCCAAGATAGTATATTTATATGTGAAAACCTCTCTTTCTTTGTTACTTCCTATTAATTGCAACGATGACCAAAACTATGTTTGTCAACTCTCAACAACTTATATTCATCATACTCTTTATATGTGAAGTCATTACTCTTTGTAAGATCAAAATATGATCCTTTTATTTCTTTTTATTCTTTCTTTAATTCCCTCGAGATCATAGAAAGATAGAAAGGCCCTCAACTTAAAACTACTCTTTATTATATATACATATATACATATCTCATGGACCCAACGAGGAGCAGAAGGAAATGACAAGCGGTTTTTAGTAAGGTATTCTCTACAAGCACTGAAATTATCGGTAATAGGTAGTTTTGTGATAAGATAATTCGTAACGGTAACAAGTAACACATGTAACTAAGGTGTAGCAAGGTGGCCCAATCCTTTTTTATCAATGGACAAGCCTGGACGAACTCTTATATAAGGCAAAGCGCTCCCAAGGACACATGGGAGTTATTGTCAAGCTAGTTTTCATCATGCTCATACGATTTGCGTTCATTACTTTGATAATTTGATATGTGGGTGGATCGGTGCTTGGGTGTTGTCCTTACTTGGAAAAGCCTCCCACTTATGATTAACCCCTCTCGCAAGAATCTGCAACTATGAAAGAAGAATTAAGGTAAACCTAAACATAGCATGAAACATATGGATCCAAATCAGCCCCTTACGAAGCAACGCATAAACTAGGGTTTAAGCTTCTGTTACTCTAGCAACCCATAATCTACTTATTACTTCCCAATGCCTTCCCCTAGGCCCAAATCATGGTGAAGTGTCATGTAGTCGACGTTCACATAACACCACTAGAGGAGAGACAACATACATCTCATCAAAATATCGAACGAATACCAAATTCACATGATTACTTATAACAAGACTTCTCACATGTCCTCAGGAACAAACATAACTACTCATCAAGCATATTCATGTTCATAATCAGAGGAGTAACTAAAAGCATTAAAGATATGAACATATGATCTTCTACCGAATAAACCAACTAGCATCAACTACAAAGAGTAATCAACACTACTAGCAACCCGCAGGTACCAATCTGAGGTTTTGTGACAAAGATCAGAAACAAGAGATGAACTAGGGTTGGAGAGGAGATGGTGTTGGTGAAGATGTTGATGGAGATTGACCCCCTCTCGATGAGAGGATCTATGGTGATGACGATGGCGATGATTTCCCTCTCCCGGAGGGTTGTTTCCCCGACAGAACAGCTCCGCCGGAGCCCTAGATTGGTCCTGCCCAGGTTCCGCCTCGAGACGGCGGCGCTTCATCCCGAAAGCTTCTCCCTCATTTTTTTCCAGGGCAAAAGACACCATATAGCAGAAGATGGACGTCGGGGGCCTACCAGCGGGCCCACGAGGCAGGGGGCGTGCCCATGGGGTAGGGCGCGCCCTCCACCCTCGTGGCTGACTGGTGGCCCCCCTCTGGTGCTTTCTTCGCCCAATATTTTTAATATATTCCAAAACTAATCTCCGTGAAGTTTCAGGACTTTTGGAGTTGTGCAGAATAGGTCTCTAATATTTGCTCCTTTTCCAGTCCAGAATTCCAACTGCCCACATTCTCCCTCTTCATGTAAACCTTATAAAATACGAGTAAAAAGGCATAAGTATTGTGATATAATGTGTAGTAACAGCCCATAATGTAATAAATATTGATATAAAAGCATGATGCAAAATTGACGTATCAGCACTCACTATGAGCGATAGACATCAACTCCCGCCTAGGGCTCTTGTAGGAGGAGACAAGACAAGAAACATGTGTTGTTTAATTCAGACCAGTGCTACTTATTTGGACTACATAGGCTAGATTTTGAGTCCTCTAGACTGTGTTGGCACTCACTCATATTCTTTGGTTCGAATCCCACAAAAGACCATGAAAGTAGGATAGGTATGCATGCGTAAATGGAAGAATGGAAAAACATAAAATTTGTAAGTCCTGCATCGATATTAATGATGGCTCTATTTTATATGCCTTTTTAAACTCATTAGTTGCATACTACTCCATATATCATGTCCCATTGAACAAAGTACATGTCCATTATCCATGATTTTTGGTTTTTACCCTTTTCGATATGAGCATTGCATAGTTTGTAGTTTTTGTTAGTTTTTATTAGTTATCTTTGGTTTGTTGTGTCTAGGTGTTTTGGACCAACCATGCACCAAGCACGATGAAAAGGCCAGGGTTGGGACCAATACAGGAGACTTCCAAACACCAAACCCAGGCATTTTGGAGTGCTAATTATGACATTTTTATGTGATCAAATTAAAAATCCAACACCATAGGTGCATTGGTGTCATTCATACGAATCCAACAGGCCCAAGAATGCCAAAATCGAAGTTTGTATGAAGAAATGATGGCCATTTTACTAAAGGTGTCTAGAGCAAAAGGCAGCGCTCGATGCGACCGGGCATGGTCGTACCACCCCCGACAAGCTCGGAAATCACCCACATCAGACACGATTCTTCGTGGATTTTATCTCAATTTGTTCTCATGACTTTCTTGGCCACCATGGGAGGTATTGGGATTTGATTTGGCTCATCTAGAGCCCATGGATCAAACTGGAGAAGCTACATCAATAGAGGAGACCCAGGGAGGCCTTCGATATACACCTCAACCCTAGTCGTCATCCATCATCCATAAGTGATATCCATCACCATCTCCATCTCCATCTCCATCTCCATCTCCATCTCCATCTCCATTGCTAATCCATGACCTCCACCTCCATAAAAGAAGAAGGGCCAAGACAAGAAGAAAGAAGAGGAGGCTCCGCCACCATGCCGCATCGGCCTTTGGGCTGGTGCGGTCTCCACCGGTGTTGCCTTGTGATACGTCTCCTACGTATCTATAACTTTTTATAGTTAAATGCTATTATATTATCACTTTTGTATTATTCATATGCCATTTTATATTATTTTTTGGACTAATCTATTAATTTAGTGCTCAGTGCCACTTCCTTATTTTTGCTTGTTTTTTGTTTTCCATGAAATCCATACCAACAGAAGTCCAAACACGATGAAACTTTTAGATGATTCTGTCACGACCGGTTTTTCAATAAAAATATTTATTGAGAAAATCAAATCTTTAAATCCCAGTATAGGAAAAGTCATCCTTCCTGGTATACAAAGCTTGATAAACAGAGAACCAGTAGCATCAAATATATTACAGGGTTGAGCTGAGGCTGCTCAACAATTTATTACAGACTCGCCAATATATTACATATGGGCGGTTATGACACAGGGATGGGGTGGCATGCTACTAGCTCGAGGGAAAAGTGGTGGTGGATAACTTGACTTCTACTGGCAGTACATCGAGCGTCGAAGTGAGGCTCGATGAATTTATTCGGGGTTGCGGAAGCGGATAATACAATGACCAAGACAGGATCGCACGGGACTGACTGGGACTCCTCTAGGCGTCGGACTCGCTATCAAACTCTTCATCCAGAGATCGCCTTCATCAGCATCTGGCCAAATCAACAAGCCAGGTGAGTACTTGAAAGTACTCGCAAGACAGTTCGGACAAAAGATATAATCAATGAATGCATGAATGCGTCATGAATAAAGGATGATGCTCATATAACAATGGTAAATTTTTCAGGACTTGATAAATAAAATAAAACTGAAAACCGATCGGGTGTCTGGAGCGACGCCTCGAAAGGTAAATAAATAAAAAGCATGCCGCAGTCGGGCGTCTAAGCGACACCACATAAAGGGCTTTAAAAGAAATACCACAGTCGGACGTCTGGGCGACATCACAGAAGGGCTTAAAAGAAATGCCACAGTCGGACGTCTGGCGACATCACATAAAGGGCTTTAAAAGAAACCACAGTCGGACGTCTGAGCGACATCACAGACAGGGCTTTAAAAGAAAATGCCACGTCGGACGTCTGAGCGACATCACAGACAGGGCTTTAAAAGAATAAATATGCCACGTCGGACGTCTGAGCGACATCACAGACAGGGCTTATAACAAAGTAAATAACAGGTATGCCACCGTCGGACGTCTGAGCGACATCACAGACAGGGCTTATAACAAAGTAAATAACAGGTATGCCACCGTCGGACGTCTGAGCGACATCACAGACGGGGCTTATAACAAAAGTAAATAACAGGTATGCCACCGTCGGACGTCTGAGCGACATCACAGACAGGGCTTTGTAATAAATGTAAATAACGAGATTAGTCCATCCACAAGAATAATCTTTTAACCGGATTTATTTCACATAAATCCCACCGGAGTTTTTGTCACTGAGTCTGAATACCTGACAAGATAAGATAATTATAGTACTTGAACAAAGTACAAGATAATTGAAAGATTGAGACTCTGCAGAGTTTGGAAGAACTGAACACAGCCAACGGATTTCCGTAGTCACGAAGGACTAGTTCCGTTTACGGTATTTCAGTAGAAACACATTTAACTAGTACACACCCATTTCACCTCACGTTGCCAGGAATCACCCTGGCCAACGTCCAAGAAAAACTTTGAGACGGGGAGGCCACAACCTCGAATAGCATGGGATCAAATTTCTATACGCGCGCTCTAAGGGGTGCCCCCCTCTCGGTCCCAACCGGAAACACCCATGCCCCCTGACCGGATGACGGGCTTTAATCCAGGGCCATGGAACCCTCATCCCGGCCTCTCCACTTGGTGTGTACCAGGAAAACGATTTGCAACTTACTATGCCATATTCCTTTCGGAAAACATGTGACAGTATAGGATGGAATGAATGGGGATGTGAATTGTGTCATGTCGACACGGAAGTCAAATAATCCGGCATAAGACTGGCATGTCACAACACTGCCATCTTACCCATCCTCATACCAACACATGGCTTTGCAAATATGTATCCAACAACATAATGCTTTCCGAAACTTACTTTCCGATTACGTGCATGAGATATATCATGCAAAGTGATGTTCATAAACATGCCATGACTATACAAAAATGCAAACATGCAACAACACTCATCATATCAAGAGTTCAAACATGCTTGCCTGGTTCGGAGTAGTCGGAGTCTAACTGTGCGAAGTTTGCGGCTCCGTCACCTCCTCCGGTATCTACGGTATAAGAAAAATACGTACGCAACGTAAATACCGTGAGTGTACAGAAAAGTGTTCCAAATATTTTTCAAATAAATATGATAAAAAACTAGACAAAAATCTAAAGAGAACAGAAAAAGAATCACTCAAAAATTCCCTTCTGATAAAAAGTTATAGGAGTTTTAACCCAAGGACTCATCTGTAATGAAACAGATAACTTCCAGGGGGTTCAGTGGAAAAGTACAGATAACGTTTCGTTTAAACGAAACGACTGTGAGGCTGACAGGCGGGCCCCACCTGTCGGGTTTGAAAGTTCAAACAGAGAAACAGAGCGCGACGGCGCCCGAGAGGTGCGGTGGTCGCCGGCGGCGATCCACGGCGAGGCAAGGTGATCGGGGGTTACCTTCGGGATCAGTGCACCATTCTGTGTCTGTGGGTGGTGGTGGTGGTCGCCGGCGAGTACCACGTCGGCGGCGATGCTTGCTTCGGCGGATGGTGATTCGGGTGGTCGTGGAGCTCGCCGGAGAGAGCTGCGGAGGTGGAATTCGTGAGGGGGTTAGACTCACGATAGTATGTGGAGGTATCCGACGAGGATAGGGCGCCGGAGACGGCCTTACCGGAGTGAATCAAGATGGAGGCCGAGGCGGAACGGGGCGGCCGGAGTCGGGGAAGAAGGGCCCCTCGGGGCTCTCCCAGAGGCTGGGTAGGGTCTAGTGGGGTAGTGGAGTCGTGCGGGGGCGAGAGCGGGCTCGGGGGTGCTATATATAGCCGGCCCGAGTCGGTTGCCGTGAACGGATAAGTCCGGCGAGTTGATTACGGCGGCGCTGTGGCCGGACGGTAGGCTTAGGGGCTTGAGCATCGCCTAGGTGAAGTAGTGGTGCCATTTTAGGGTCCAGCTCAGCACGGGAGGGAGGTTTACGGCCTGCCCTCGACGGAACGGCCGCACGGCCCGTCGGCGGCAGAGAGCGCGCTCTGCGCGTGCCGCGCCACGGCGACGGTGCTGCATGCGTGCGCTGGCAAGGAGGTGGCCACGCGGAGCCACCAGGACGCTTGGGCGGCGCCGAACGGCGTTGCGCCGCCGTTCTGCTTCCTGTCGGCCGCTACGGCGCTACGGCCACCGCGAGACACGCCGGCGCAGGCGGGCCAGGGCGCCACCGACGCCAGGAAGGCGCCAAGCGCGCGTGTGAGGCTCTGGACAAGCAAGCCTGGCCGTGAGCTACGTGCCAAGCGCACTGTGAGCTCGTGACTGAAGTCACTGACGAAGATCGACTCTGAATGTCTGAATTTAACTGAATGTGACAAGAACAGTGCATGCAAGGTGTTCGACAGAATGATCCAGGCATGTAGGGATTTTTCCTTGAGCTGATTTTTGGTGGAGGGACCTCTCATTGCACCTAGAGGCTGCCTGAATATTTGTGGAATTTTTGGAGATGTGTAGATATGAATTTCACCAAATTTGGCAAATCTGGTCCAAACTTGCAGTGAGTGCAATTTGAAAATTTGAACAGGAGAAGAGTGGATCAAGATGGTTCTGGGTTGTGGGTACAAAGGACTATCCAGAGGTGTTGAGATGAGGTCAAAAATCAAAAGCAATAGAGCACTTGCTTTGCAAACCACCTAGGCTCAAAAGTATAGACAGAATTATTTTGGGAGGAGAAATAGTTGGAATAAAATCCAAAAATGGATTTTATTGGTTTGGACAGAATGTTAGGGTTGAACTAAAGTGGGAGGAAAGGTTTTTGGGAAAATTTCACCATAGGAAGCATGGTGAAATTTTTTTGAAGGGATCAAAACCACAAAGAGCCCAAAACTAAAAGGGTTTTCATTTTAAAAGAAACCAAATCCAAGAAAAGGATTTTTGAGAGGGCAAACTTAGAAGATGGTTGTTAGGAAGGGTTTAAATGACCTTCTTTCAAACCAAGCAAGGTTCTTTCTGAAAACAAAATCACAAAATTTTTTGGAGTGTCACAGCACCTACCCCCTTAGGAAAAATCTCGTCCCCGAGATTTCAGCTGATCCTTAAACAGGTGTGGGTGCTCTGTCCGAAGAAAATCTTCGCTCTCCCAAGTTGCTTCATTCTCGGTGTGATTGCTCCATTGAACTCTGAAAAACTTAATGGTTTTCTGTCGGGTCCTCCTCTCAGATTCTCCCAATATTTTTATCGGGTGCTCCCGGTAAGTGAGGTCTGGTTGCACGTCAATATACTCGTGTGAAACTTGCTTCTCTGGGTTGCTTATGTATTTTCTCAACTGCGAGATGTGAAACACGTTGTGGATACCGGACAAGTCTCCGGGCAGGTCCAGCTGGTAGGCTACCTTGCCTTGTCGGGCCACTATATGAAATGGTCCGATGAATCTTGGTGCTAGTTTCCCCTTAATCTTGAATCGTTGCAGACCCTTCATAGGAGAAACTCTCAGGTATACCAATTCTCCGGGTTCAAAACTGATTTCCCGATGCTTTCGGTCGTAATAACTCTTTTGCCGACTTTGAGCTGTTTTGAGTCGTTCTCTAATCGTCTTAACTTTCTCCTCGGCCTCTTTGAGCATATCTGGGCCAAAGATATGGCTATCCCCGGTCTCTGACCAATTTAGCGGGGTATGACATCTTCTCCCATATAGTGCTTCAAATGGTGCCATTTGCAAGCTGGCTTGATAGCTGTTGTTGTATGCGAACTCTGCATATGGCAAACTTTCTTCCCAACTGTTCCCGTAGGTGAGGACACAGGCTCTTAGCATGTCTTCTAAGATTTGGTTTACGCGTTCCGTTTGTCCATCAGTCTGGGGATGGTATGCGGTACTGAAGGCTAGTTGGGTTCCCAGTGCCTGTTGTAGGTGATCCCAGAATGCAGAGACGAACTGTGTGCCTCTATCGGAGATAATAGTCTTAGGGACTCCATGTAGGCAGACGATACGGGCGAGATAAAGTCTGGCTAGTCTCTGAGTGGTGTAAGTTGTTTTTACCGGAATAAAATGTGCCACCTTGGTTAATCTGTCGGTTATGACCCATATGGCATTGTTTCCGTGTTGTGACCGTGGCAGTCCAACGATAAAGTCCATTCCAATCTCGTCCCATTTCCACTCGGGTATCTTATTTGGCTGTAACAGTCCTGCTGGTTTCTGATGCTCGGCCTTGATACGTTGACAAGAGTCACAGCATGCAATGAACGTGGCTATATCTCTCTTCATACCGTGCCACCAAAAATTTCCTGAAGGTCTTTGTACATTTTTGTCCCTCCAGGATGGATTGAATACGGAGCTGTGTGACTCTCAGTTAATATCTGCTGTTTGAGGTCCTTGACATTTGGTACGCATAGCCTTTCTCCGTACCACAATATTCCTTGCTCATCTATGTTGAATTCTGAGGCTCTTCCCAAACTCACTTTTCTCTTTATGCCCTCAATGCTGGGGTGTCCGTGCTGGGCTTCCTTGATACTTTCCATCAGGGTAGGCTGTAGTTCGATATTTGATACACTGCCTTCGGTGACCATTATGAGATTGAGTCGGGCAAATTCCTGTTGAAATTCTGGCCTCAATCTTGGCATACTGTCGTCTTCCGTGCTGGGATTGCGGCTGAGTGCATCTGCCACAACGTTTGCTTTTCCAGGATGATAGTGGATTCCAACATCATAATCCTTCACCAATTCTAACCAGCGTCGTTGCCGTAGATTTAACTCTGGCTGTGTGAAAATATACTTAAGACTCTTATGGTCTGTGTATATCTCACAACGATTCCCAAGCAGGAAGTGTCTCCATTCCTTGAGCGCATGGATGACTGCTGCCAATTCCAAGTCATGAGTGGGATAATTTTCCTCATGCTTGCGTAGTTGTCTGGAAACATACGCAACTACCTTGCCTTCTTGCATCAATACGCATCCGAGGCCTTTCCGGGATGCGTCACAATATACCTCAAAGTTCTTGTGTATATCTGGCACAATTAGTACTGGTGCCGTTGTTAATTTTCTTTT
Organism: Triticum aestivum; assembly: GCF_018294505.1. Taxonomy (NCBI): domain Eukaryota; kingdom Viridiplantae; phylum Streptophyta; class Magnoliopsida; order Poales; family Poaceae; genus Triticum; species Triticum aestivum. The sequence continues at coordinate 560,209,248 of NC_057798.1, forward strand.
TAGCTCTTGGAAGCTTTTCTCACATGCTTCGGTCCATTCAAATTTCTTGCCTTTCTTGAGCAATTGTGTCATGGGCTTTGCTATAGTGGAGAATCCTTCAATAAATCTCCGATAATAGCCTGCCATTCCCAAGAAACTCCGTATGTCCGTTACGTTAGCTGGCGGTTTCCAGCCAAGTACGGCCTTGACTTTTTCCGGATCTACTGCAATACCTTCTTGGGTTAGCACGTGGCCCAGAAAACCCACCTGTCTTAGCCAAAATTCACATTTGCTGAACTTGGCGTACAGTTGATGTTTCCTGAGTTCTCCGAGTACAATCCTGAGATGTTCGGCGTGCTCTTCTGGTGTTTTGGAATATATCAGAATATCGTCGATGAACACCACAACAAACTTGTCCATATACTTCATAAACACTTTGTTCATGAGGTGAACAAAATATGCGGGGGCGTTGGTTAGCCCAAATGGCATTACGGTGAACTCATACAGCCCATATCTGGAGGTAAATGCGGTCTTGGGAATATCTTCTGTCCGTACTTTTAACTGGTGGTATCCTGATCTCAAATCAATTTTTTAGAAGACTTTGGCCTGTGCGAGCTGATCGAATAAATCATTTATTCGTGGCATTGGGTATTTCTTCTTGATTGTGACCATGTTGAGAGCTCGATAATCAATACACAACCTCATTGTTCCATCCTTCTTCTTGGCAAATAAAATTGGAGAACCCCAAGGTGAGGAGCTGGCTCGTATGTATCCTTTCTCCAATAATTCTTTTATTTGCTTCTTCAATTCTACCAATTCGGATGGTGCCATTCTGTAAGGTTTCTTGTAAATGGGAGTGGTCCCGGGTGCTAGCACAATGCTGAATTCTATCTCTCGGTCTGGTGGCATGCCTGGTAGTTCTTCTGGAAATACATCTGGAAATTCACATACCACTGGAACCTTATTCAGCTCAGAAACGTCCACCTTGTTTAATCTAGGTTGCCGAGGTATTTGTCTCTCTTTGGCTGAAACTTTTATTTTCTTCCCTTGATGGTGGGTGAGAATCACGGTACGGTTGAAGCAGTCAATAAAACCTTTGTTGGTGGTCAACCAACCCATTCCTAGGATGACATCCAGTCCTTTGCTTTCCAGTACAATAAGGTTGGCGTAAAATTTCAATCCTTCAAATTCAATAACCACACCTTGACAGTAACTCTGGGTCACTTGCTTAATCCCAGGGGACTTGATGACCATTGATTTTTCCAAGGGAAGCATCAAAAAATTATTTTGCAAAGCAAAACTTTTCGAAACGAATGAGTGAGAAGCTCCAGAATCAAACAAAACCATGGCAGGTATTGTGTTGACGGGGTACGTACCGAGTACGATATCTGGGGCGTTCTGTGCTTCCTCTCGGGTCACGTGGTTCAAGTGACCTTTCCGGTGGTTGTTGTTGGGGTTGAAATTGCTTTGTTTTGGTGCTGAATTATTTCCACCATTATTGAGCTTCGGGTTTGAGTTCCTTGGCTTGGGACACTGCTTGGCATAGTGCCCTTCTTCTCCACAAGCATAACAGGTAACGCCTGGGTGATAGGTGAACTCTTTGTCTCTTGCATGGAAATTCTTGGTTGGACGTGAATTATTCGTCGGGGTTTTGTGTGAATCCCCCTTCTGAAATTCCTTCTTGCTTCTGTGATTGCGAGAAAAATTTGTCTGGTCCCTTTTCCGTTTGCGGATATCTTCCAGGCTACGCCGCTCATTTTCCAGGGTAATGGCCTTATCCACCAGTGTTTTAAAATCTGGGAAGGTGTGCACAACTAGCTGGCACTTAAGGGCGGGTGCCAGGCCTTCCAAGAATTTTTCCATCTTCTTGCTCTCGGTCATGCGTTCTTCATTGGCGCAGCGAGACAGCAGTGTGAATTGGCTGTTGTATTCTGACACTGTCATGGTTCTTTGCTTGAGTTCATCAAATTCCTTCTTCTTGATTTTCATGACGCTCTTAGGAATATGTGCCCCACGAAAACCTTCTTTGAAATTTTCCCAGGTGATTTCATTTTCGTTGGGGTGCATGTGCAGGAAGTTCTCCCACCACGATGCAGCTGCACCTGTGAGGTAATGTGGTGCATACAGTACTTTTTCACGGTCTGAACACTGTGCGATAATTAATTTTCTCTCCATGTCTCGAAGCCAGTCCTCGGCCTCAAGAGGCTTGTCAGTATGAGAAAATGTTGGAGGACGCGTCTTTTGTAACTCAGATAATTTGGATTGCGGTTGATACTGACCACGGTTACTTCCCATATTGATGAATTGGTTCATCATTTCCTGGTGTTGCTGCTGACTCTGTTCATACAAACGACAAACTTGTGTAAAAGCTGTTTCACTGTCCTGTTGACTTGTCTGACCCTGAGTGAAATTCTGGTTCTGCGGTGTGCCATAATTTTCTTCTGGCTGAGTTGGCATGGAGCGCGTCCAAGGACGAGACATCTTTCACTCTGGGGATATATTTGTGAACTCGTAAGACAGGAAGGAGAGTTGCAAAAGTCAATAAAATCACACACAAAGAACATTTTTTAAACTCCATAGTAGTTTTTTTGGAAACACACGATTGCGCGCGGAGAAGGACTAGTGCATATCTTACACGCGGGCATAATTATACATTACATCACTCAGGATATGCGTACATAATCCTGACATGTTATTTAACTAGTGCACTCCTCCAGATCCTACATGGTGCGCAAACAGGCTACTTCTCACAACCTAAGTACATAAAAACATATTACACAAGTTGATACATCGCATGGCGTCTATGCGTACTTAGTCGGAGATGGTGAGGATCTCCCTTGGCCTGCCGAGGGTGAGACGCAGAGACGCTGGGGAATCAACCTCCTCCTCGCTAATGGGTTCCAGACGAGAAACGTTATGCTGAGCTGATGGAGCAGGTGCCTTAGGCGGAATAACACGAATACGAGTGGGTGGAATAGGTGGGGTAGCACGTATGGGAGTGGGTGCAACAAGTGGTGCAGAGCGGACGGGAGTGGGTGCAACAAGTGGTGCAGAGCGGACGGGAGTGGGTGCAATAGCCTGGGTAAATGCCTCTGTGGTAGGCAGACGACGAGCAGTGGCGAGTATGGTAGGTGAGTGAGAGGCTGTGGATGACACAAAAGTCAGTGGTGGAGCGGTGTGCAGGAGTTCCCTCCTGTTAGCAGCACAGCCATGAACTGAGTCCATGCGTGCCGCTACGAGGTCGTCCACCATGCAGTCGAATGCTGCCTCCAGGGCTCGGAGGTACTCGACAAGCATCTCAAAGGCTTCGTCTCGCTCTCCTCTGGGGCAAGAGAAAGAGTAGTGACAGGTGTATGGCACATGGCATGGAAGGTAGCGGTAGCAACGGGTCTTCATTGCCGGAAGAACATCCCGAAGGCGGGCTATCGTCTCGCGGGCAGCCATCTACATAGCATGCCTTTCTGTAGGCATGGCTCTCCCCACAAATCGGAGACGGCGTACTTCAGCATGGCCTCCCCTGAATTGCACCGCGGCCTGGTGCATAGTCAGACTGTCGTTGATCTTGTGTGGATAAAGCGTGAAGACTGGGCGCACGGATGGCCCCATCGCGACCTGAACGATGAAGCAGAGGAGTTTGACGAACCCCTCAGGCACGTTGGCGAACATATGAGACTCGCAGTCATTGCCGGCCATCTACAAAAGTAGGCAAAAATTCTGAGTGGTCAGATCATAAATTTTATGCTGACTATCAGAAAATGACTACATTTGTAAAAATATGAAAAACTCTATCATGCTAATAACCAATTAGCGATCGCACCTAGTGGCTTCCTACAGTCAGCCTGGCTCTGATACCAAGTCTGTCACGACCGGTTTTTCAATAAAAATATTTATTGAGAAAACCAAATCTTTAAATCCCAGTATAGGAAAAGTCATCCTTCCTGGTAGACAAAGCTTGATAAACAGAGAACTAGTAGCATCAAATATATTACAGGGTTGAGCTGAGGCTGCTCAACAATTTATTACAGACTCGCCAATATATTACATATGGGCGGTTATGACACAGGGATGGGGTGGCATGCTACTAGCTCGAGGGAAAAGTGGTGGTGGATAACTTGACTTCTACTGGCAGTACATCGAGCGTCGAAGTGAGGCTCGATGAATTTATTCGGGGATGCGGAAGCGGATAATACAATGACCAAGACAGGATCACACGGGACTGACTGGGACTCCTCTAGGCGTCGGACTCGCTATCAAACTCTTCATCCAAGAGATCGCCTTCATCAGCATCTGGCCAAATCAACAAGCCAGGTGAGTACTTGAAAGTACTCGCAAGACAGTTCGGACAAAAGATATAATCAATGAATGCATGAATGCGTCATGAATAAAGGATGATGCTCATATAACAATGGTAAGATTTTTCAGGACTTGATAAATAAATAAATAGCTGAAAAACCGATCGGGTGTCTGGAGCGACGCCACGAAAGGTAAATAAATAAAAAGCATGCCGCAGTCGGGCGTCTAAGCGACACCACATAAAGGGCTTTAAAAGAAATACCACAGTCGGACGTCTGGGCGACATCACAGACAGGGCTTAAAAGAAATGCCACAGTCGGACGTCTGGGCGACATCACATAAAGGGCTTTAAAAGAAATACCACAGTTGGACGTCTGGGCGACATCACAGACAAGGCTTATAACAAAAGTAAATAACAGGTATGCCACCGTCGGACGTCTGAGCAACATCACAGACATGGCTTATAACAAAAGTAAATAACAGGTATGCCACCGTCGGACGTCTGAGCGACATCACAGACAGGGCTTATAACAAAAGTAAATAACAGGTATGCCACCGTCGGACGTTTGAGCGACATCATAGACAGGGCTTATAACAAAAGTAAATAACAAGTATGCCACCATCGGATGTCTGAGCGACCTCACAAACAGGGCTTATAACAAAAGTAAATAACAGGTATGCCACCGTCAGACGTCTGAGCGACATCACAGACAGGGCTTTGTAATAAATGTAAATAACGGGATTAGTCCATCCACAAGAATAATCTTTTAACCGGATTTATTTCACATAAATCCCACCGGAGTTTTTGTCACTGAGGCTGAATACCTGACGAGATAAGATAATTATAGTACTTGAACAAAGTACAAGATAATTGAAAGATTGAGACTCTGCAGAGTTTGGAAGAACTGAACACAGCCAACGGATTTCCGTAGTCACGAAGGACTAGTTCCGTTTATGGTATTTCAGTAGAAACACATTTAACTAGTACACACCCATTTCACCTCACGTTGCCAGGAATCACCCTGGCCAATGTCCAGGAAAAACTTTGAGACGGGGAGGCCACAACCTCGAATAGCATGGGATCAAATTTCTATACGCGCGCTCTAAGGGGTGCCCCCCTCTCGGTCCCAACCGGAAACACCCATGCCCCATGACCGGATGACGGGCTTTAATCCAGGGCCATGGAACCCTCATCCCGGCCTCTCCACTTGGTGTGTACCAGGAAAATGATTTGCAACTTACTATGCCATATTCCTTTCGGAAAACATGTGACAGTATAGGATAGAGTGAAAGGGTATGTGAATTGTGTCATGTCGACACGGAAGTCAAATAATCCGGCATAAGACTGGCATGTCACGACACTGCCATCTTACCCATCCTCATACCAACACATGGCTTTGCAAATATGTATCCAACAACATAATGCTTTCCGAAACTTACTTTCCGATTACGTGCATGAGATATATCATGCAAAATGATGTTCATAAACATGCCATGACTATACAAAAATGCAAACATGCAACAACACTCATCATATCAAGAGTTCAAACATGCTTGCCTGGTTCGGAGTAGTCGGAGTCTAACTGTGCGAAGTTTGCGGCTCTGTCACCTCCTCCGGTATCTACGGTATAAGAAAAATATGTACGCAACGTAAATACCGTGAGTGTACAAAAAAGTGTTCCAAATATTTTTCAAATAAATATGATAAAAAACTAGAAAAAAAATCTAAAGAGAACAGAAAAAGAATCACTCAAAAATTCCCTTCTGATAAAAAGTTATAGGAGTTTTAACCCAAGGACTCATCTGTAATGAAACAGATAACTTCCAGGGGGTTCAGCGGAAAAGTACAGATAACGTTTCGTTTAAACGAAACGACTGTGAGGCTGACAGGCGGGCCCCACCAGTCGGGTTTGAAAGTTCAAACAGAGAAACAGAGCGCGACGGCGCCCGAGAGGTGCGGTGGTCGCCGGCGGCGATCCACGGCGAGGCAAGGTGATCGGGGGTTACCTTCGGGGTCAGTGCACCGTTCCGCGTCTGTGGGTGGTGGTGGTGGTCGCCGGCGAGTACCATGTTGGCGGCGATGCATGCTCCGGCGGACGGTGATTCGGGTGGTCGTGGAGCTCGCTGGAGAGAGCTGCGGACGTGGAATTGGTGAGGGGGTTAGACTCACGATAGTATGTGGAGGTATCCGACGAGGATAGGGCGCCGGAGACGGCCTTACCAGAGTGAATCAAGATGGAGGCCGAGGCGGAACGGGGCGGCCGGAGTCGGGGAAGAAGGGCCCCTCGGGGCTCTCCCAGAGGCTGGGTAGGGTCTAGTGGGGTAGTGGAGTCGTGCGGGGGCGAGAGCGGGCTCGGGGGTGCTATATATAGCCGGCCCGAATCGGTTGCCGTGAATGGATAAGTCCGACGAGTTGATTACGGCGGCGCTATGGCCGGACGGTAGGCTTAGGGGCTTGAGCATCGCCTAGGTGAACTAGTGGTGCCATTTTAGGGTCCAGCTCAGCACGGGAGGGAGGTTTACGGCCTGCCCTCGATGGAACGGCCGCACGGCCCGGCGGCGGCAGAGAGCGCGCTCTGCGCGTGCCGCGCCACGGCGACGGTGCTGCATGTGTGCGCTGGCAATGAGGTGGCCACGCGGAGCCACCAAGACGCTTGGGCGGCGCCGAACGGCGTTGCGTCGCCGTTTTGCTTCCTGTTGGCCGCTACGGCGCTACGGCCACCGCGAGACACACCGGCGCAGGCGGGCCAGGGCACCACCGATGCCAGGAAGGCGCCAAGCGCGCGTGTGAGGCTCTGGACAAGCAAGCCTAGCCGTGAGCTACGTGCCAAGTCACTGTGAGCTCGTGACTGAAGTCACTGACGAAGATCGACTCTGAATGTCTGAATTTAACTGAATGTGACATGAACAGTGCATGCAAGGTGTTCGACAGAATGATCCAGGCATGTAGGGATTTTTCCTTGAGCTGATTTTTGGTGGAGGGACCTCTCATTGCACCTAGAGGCTGCCTGAATATTTGTGGAATTTTTGGAGATGTGTAGATATGAATTTCACCAAATTTGGCAAATCTGGTCCAAACTTGCAGTGAGTGCAATTTGAAAAATTTGAACAGGAGAAGAGTGGATCAAGATGGTTCTAGGTTGTGGGTACAAAGGACTATCCAGAGGTGTTGAGATGAGGTCAAAAATCAAAAGCAATAGAGCACTTGCTTTGCAAACCACCTAGGCTCAAAAGTATAGACAGAATTATTTTGGGAGGAGAAATAGTTGGAATAAAATCCAAAAATGGATTTTATTGGTTTGGACAGAATGTTAGGGTTGAACTAAAGTGGGAGGAAAGGTTTTTGGGAAAATTTCACCATAGGAAGCATGGTGAATTTTTTTTGAAGGGATCAAAACCACAAAGAGCCCAAAACTAAAAGGGTTTTCATTTTAAAAGAAACCAAATCCAAGAAAAGGATTTTTGAGAGGGCAAACTTAGAAGATGGTTGTTAGGAAGGGTTTAAATGACCTTCTTTCAACAAGGTTAGCAAGGTTCTTTCTGAAAACAAAATCACAAAAAAATTTGGAGTGTCACAGATTCTTTCTGGACAATAAGAGACCCTGGAAGCTTTGGGACGAGAAGGCCCATGAGGGCCCAACAAACTAGGGGCGCTGTTGGGGAACGCAATAATTTCAAAAATTTCCTATGATCACGCAAGATCTATCTAGGAGATGCATAGAAACGAGAGGGGAGAGTGTGTCCACGTACCCTTGTAGACCGAAAGCGGAAGCGTTTGGTTAAGGCGGTTGAGGACGTCCCCCGTGCACACGTCCCTCGTGTAAGCGGAACCGATCCAAGTACCGAATGTACGACACCTCCACGTTCAGCACATGTTCAGCTCAATGACGTCCCTCGTGCTCTTGATACAGTTGAGGACGAGGGCAAGTTCCTTCAGCACGACGGCATGGCGATGGTGATGATGATGTTACCGGCGTAGGACTTCGCCTAAACACTACGGCGATATGATTGAGGTGTGTAACTATGGAGGAGGGCACCGCACACGGCTAAGGAAAAACTTGGTCTGTTATAGGGTGCCCCCTGCCCCTGTATATAAAGGAGGGAGGAGGAGGCCGGCCCTAGAGGGAGCACGCCAAGGGGGGGAGTCCTACTTGGACTCCCGGTCCAAGTAGGATTTGCCCCCCCCCCTCCCTTTCCTATTCCAACTAGGAGAAGGAGGGAAGGGGGAAGAGGGGAGAAGGAAGGAGGGGGGCGCCGCCCCCTCCTAGTCCAATTCGGACCAGCCCATGGGGTGCGCGTGACCAACCCTTGAGGCCCTTCTCTCCTTTCCCCTAAAGCCCATTGAGGCCCAACAACACCCCGAGGGGTTCCGGTAACCTCCCGGTACTCCGGAAAATACCCGAACATCTCCGGAACCATTCCGATGTCCGAATATAGCCTTCCAATATATCAATCTTTATGTATCGACCATTTTGAGACTCCTCGTCATGTCTGTGATCTCATCCGGGTCTCCGAACAAATTTCGGTCATCAAAACACATAACTCATAATATGAATCGTCATCGAACATTAAGCGTGCGGACCCTACGGGTTTGAAAACTATGTAGACATGATCGAGACACATCTCTGATCAATAACCAATAGCTGAACATGGATGCTCATATTGGCTCCTACATATTCTACGAAGATCTGTATCGGTCAAACCGCATAACAACATACGTTGTTCCCTTTGTCATCGGTATGTTACTTGCCCGAGATTCGATCGTCGGTATCATCATACCTAGTTCAATCTCGTTACTGGCAAGTCTCTTTACTTGTTCTGTAATACTTCATCCCGCAACTAACTCATTAGTCACATTGCTTGAAAGGCTTATAGTGATGAGCATTACCGAGAGGGCCCAGAGATACCTCTTCGAAACACGGAGTGACAAATCCTAATCTCGATCTATGCCAACCCAACAAACACCTTCAGAGACACCTGTAGAGCATCTTTATAATCACCCATTTACGTTGTGAAGTTTGATAACACACAAGGTGTTCCTCTGGTATCCGAGAGTTGCATAATCTCATAGTCTGAGGAACATGTATAAGTCCTAAAGAAAGCAGTAGCTATGAAACTGTAACGATCATAATGCTAAGCTAATGGATGGGTCATGTCCATCACATCATTCTCCTAATGATGTGATCCCGTTCATCAAATGACAACACATGTCTATGGTTAGGAAACATAACCATCTTTGATTAACGAGCTAGTCAAGTAGAGGCATACTAGGGACATTATCTTTTGTCTATGTATTCACACATGTACTAAGTTTCCGGTTAATATAATTCTAGCATGAATAATAAACATTTATCATGAAATAAGGAAGTAAATAATAACTTTATTATTGCCTCTAGGGCATATTTCCTTCACGCGCACCACTCGGACTTGTGGGCCCCTCGTAGCTTAGTTTGTCCCAATCTTGGCCTATAAATTGCCAAATATTCAGAAACCCTTGAAGGGATACCAGAAAGAATTTTATCACTACCACAATTCTCTATCCAAAGAGATCCCATCTGGAGCCCTGTTCTGGTACTCTTCCCCGGGGGGGGGGGGGGTTCATTAGGGAGGCCATCTTCATCAACCTTGCGGCCTCCATGATGATGTGTGAGTAGTTCCTTCAGGGCCTACGAGTCCAAAGTAGTAGCTAGATGGTTCTCTCTCTCTCTCTCTCTCTCTCTCTCTCTCTTCTCCCTCTCTCTCTCTCTTGATCTTCAATACAATGATCTTCTCTAAGATCCATCCGATGTAATCTTATGCGGTGTTTTGTTGGGATCCGATGAATTGTGGGTTTATGATCAGAATTCATTGAATTATTTTGAATCTATTGAAGTTTCTTTGCTACATAATTTTATAGCTTTGTATTTGTTTTGGATCTATCCATCTACTTTGGCAAAATTAGATTGATTTATCTTCAGCGGGAGAGGTGCTTTATAGTAGGTCAATCTTGCGGTGATCCTGCCCAGTGATAATAAGGGCAAGGGCACGCATTTGTATTGTTGCTACTAAGGATAAAACGAAGGGGTTTTATCATATTGGTTGCTTTTAGTTTGTCTACATTATGTCATCTTGCTTAAAGTGTTACTCTGCTTCTATGAACTTAATACTTTGAGATGCATGTTGGATAGCGGTCTTGGGGTGGAGTAATAATGGTAGATGCAGTTGGATTAACGGTCTACTTGTCACAGACATAATGCTTATATATTTATTATGCCATGGACGATTATAATAATTATGCTCAATTCTATCAATTTCCTAATAGTAATTTGTTCACCCATTGTTGCTATGCTTTCAAGAGAGATGCCACTAGTGAACCTATGGCCCTCGGGTCTATTTTCCATCAATACTAAGTCTCCAACAATTGATCAATTGGCTTTTTTGTATTTTTTTTATTAATTTGCATATTACTATCAGTTTTAATCTTGTGTCCGGCAAGAACAAGGTGTGTGAGGACCCCCTTGCCTTTGTTGGGTGCAAGCAATTGTTGTGTCTGTGTGTAGGTACTATTCACATTGTTCATGTGTTGTCCTACTGGTCTAATAAACCTTGGTTCTTAACTGAGGAAAATACTATCTGCTACTATACTGCTTCACCCTTCCTCTTCAGGTAAATCCAACAACTCCATCGCAAGTAGCAAAAGAATTTATGGCACCGTCGCCGAGGAGACGTCACCTAACAAATCAGCTGCCTTCGCACAAACACTTCTTTTTTTCTTGTTTTATTTCCTGCCTAGTTATTCTATCTTTATTGTTCTAAAATAGTAAATAAAAGATAAATGGATCCTTCTCCACTAGGGACTTTAAAAAAATTCTAATTACGATAAACCAATAGCTAGTGATGAAAATGCTATTGCAATAAGCTCTTTGAAAGGAAAAATGAAGTTGAGTGCACTTCATTATCTTTATGAAGTTTTTCTTAAAAATTGTGATTTTGAAAATTACTATGAAGAGTTAAAATAAGAGTTTTATAAAATTATTAATGGAAGTCCCCTGAATGAAAACCATGATTGCAATGATGTTAGCATGAATTCCATAAATGTCAATTGTGCTAATGATATGCAAAGCTAGAACCTTGGGGATGGTGAGTTTGATGACCATGATATTTTTAGTATCCCTATTAATGAAAAAATTATAAACGAAAAATATGATAATCTTTATGATTCAAGTGATGAAGATGACACACTTGATATTGCTTTTATGGTGATACTATGTCCGTAGGTGTAGGATTGAAAGTAGGTCTAGAGGGGGGTGATTAGACTACTTGACCAAATAAAAATCTAACCTTTTCCCAATTTTAAATGTTGGCAGATTTTAGCAAATTAGCACAAGTCAAGCAATCAACCTACACATGCAATTCTAAGAGTATAGCAGCGGAAAGTAAAACATTGCATATTGTACATCCACGTTGATGGAGACTTCAACCCACGAAGGGTAACGGTTGTGTGAGTCCATGGAGGGTGCCACCCATAAAGGGTCCACAAAGAAGCAACCTTGTCTATCTCACCATGGCCATTGCCCATGAAGGACTAGCCTCACTCGGGTAGATATTCATGAAGTAGGCGATCTTCTTGCCCTTACAAACTCCTTGGTTCAACTCCACAATCTTGTCAGAGGCTCCCAAGTGACACCTAACCAATCTAGGAGACACCATCCTTCAAAAGGTAATAGATGGTGTGATGATGATGAACTCCTTGCCCTTGTGCTTCGAATGATAGTCTCCCCAACACTCAACTCTCTGTCATAGTTTTGGCTATGGAGGAATGATGATTTGAGTGGAAAGCAACTTGGGGAAGGCTAGAGATCAAGATTCTTGTGGTTGGATTGGAATGTCTTGGTCTCAACACATGAGTAGGTGGTTCTCTCTTAGAAAATGAGTAATTAAAGTGTAGGCACGTTCTGATGTCTCTCTCACAACTGGAGATGGGGGTGGAGGGGTATATATAGCCTCCACACAAAATCCAACAATTACACACATTTGACCCAACTCGGTCAGACCGAACAGAAGAACCCGGTGAGACTGACTGAGTTCAAAATGTGAATGTTAGGAATCTCGGTGGGACCAACTGGATCAACTTGGTGGGACTGGTGTGCTAGTTCTAGGGAAAAACCTCATCTCGGTGAGACTGATTGCTTAAACTTGGCGAGACCGATTTCAGCAAAGAGCAAACAGAGAGTTAGTCAAACAAACTCAGTGGGACCGATTGCTCATTTCAGTGAGACCGAAATTTTACAAAGGGAAATAGAGAATTTGCAAGGCCATCTCGGTGAGACTGAGATTCGTATTAGTGTGACCAAATTGTCTAGGGTTTCTAGTAGTGGCTATGCCAACTGAACTCGGTGGCGCCGGATAGATCAAATCGGCAGGGTCAAGTTTGACTTTGAGTTTTGGACATATGTGAAAATGAGAAAGTGGCTGAGGGTTTTGGAGAGATATCACTAAGCACTTTGAGCAACTAGACCATTAGGCAACACCTCATCCCCTTTTAATAGTATTGGCTTTCCTATAGACTCAATGTGATCTTGGATCACTAAAATGAAAATGAAGAGTCTTGAGCTTTTGCCTATCTCTGTCCTTAGCATTTTGAGGGGTCTACATCTCTAGTCCATGCCATGCGAGTCATTGAAATTTCTGAAATATTTAACTTGAATGGATATTAGTTCAATGAGCTATATGTTGTTATGAATTACCTAAACCACCCGGGGGTTAGTTGCATGTTCAATCTCCCCCTTTTTGGTAATTGATGACAACATATAGATCAAAGCTTCGACAAATGATAATATGAATGAAATACATCGTCGCTTTGAGAAGTATGTGATAAGCAGGAGCTCCCCCTAAATTTGTGCATTATTTAAAATTTGCTTTTGAATGCAAATGCACAATCGATTAGGATCATGGGTCACTCTTACATGTCACATACATCTTGGTGGAGCGCTCAAAATGATAAGAATTAAATGACATGCACTCATCACCAAGGGTAAACATGATTGATCATACACAAATATCATAGATATCATCATGCAAGCACACATTAAGGCATAGTATGATCAAACACATGATCACAAGAGTATCTCACGAGCATAACACAAGTAGTAGCATAGGAATCAAACAAGCAAATGATCAAAGTAGCAAGAGAGGCAAATAAAAGCAAAACACGCTCTCTCTCGAAGCCTAATGATCTATACACTTTCTCCCCCTTCGGCAACAAGTTACCAAAAAGCTTGAAAATGCATAGTGCTTTATGGCACTCTAGGAATGATCTCCGGGAGCTCCTGAAGGGGTCTTCTGGATTGTTGCTCCGGTGTGCGTAGACGGCGTGGAGATGAGGGCATCTACAAATGCTTCTGAGGAAGTTTGTGGAGCTGGAGGAGTTGAAACTGGAGGTGCAATCATGGCAGTTGCTGCAGGTGCTGAAATAGAAGTCCTAGTGTCACTGACGACTGGCACTGCTAAAGACCTTTGTGCCCTTGGCACTCTCTGGAAAGTATCTATGGTAGGTCTTCCATTCCTGTCCTCAACTTCTTCCTAGAGCTTTGCCAGAGTGGTCTGAGTCCCTGTGGCCTTCACATCTTGATCATGAAATTTTGTCTCAAGGATCCTCTCAAAACTCTCTTGATTTTGAGTCAGGGTGGCCAAGCCCTTCTCAATTTTCACTGTAGCCTCAAGCAGATATATCTTCTCTTTGGCTTCTACACTAGTAGGATGGGATGCATCCATGACAACTTCATTGTCCTCGAGATCTGGCCTCAGGGGAAGATGCTCTTTATCAAGAACATATGTCCCGGTTCCCATCTTGGAATTGATCAACATCTGTATGTGAGGGGCATATCCACATGATCTCTTCTGATCAGCTGCAGTTCTCTTCATAGTCTCAACAATTAAGCTCATCACTTTGAACTTCTGAGGAACATCAAACAAGTGGAGAAAGTTGATTGAGTGACCATGGATCATTCTATGATCTCCTGACTTGGTCAAAAGAGTGTGCCTCAAGAGTGTGTTGATGGTGGTCAAACCTGACAGTAGATAGTATATTGAAACAAACCTGTGAGTCTCCAAGGCCTCATCAGGGATAGTCTTGTACATGGTGTCCATGGAGTTGTGATCCTTCCTAGGCTTGGCATATACATCAATGTCATTTTACTCTTCCCTTGGGGCATTGATCAGCTTGGCCCACTCCGAGACAGTTGATCGATACCTTTTTCCTTCAGTCATCCAGACAATCTTTCCATCTGGGTAGAAGTGAGAAGTGGAATAGAATTGCATGATCATCTCATCGTTCCACTTGGTCAACTTCTAACCAACAAACTTGTCAACACCATTCAGTCTAAAGCTCTCATGTACACTTGGGAAGTAGTCTTAATTCTCATCAATGTACTTCCAGTCAACCCACTTCATATCACAGACAGCGGGCTTCTTGTCCAAAAGGATAGTTTCATAGAAGTCTTGATGTTCCTTTGTGTGAAAGCAATAGTCCATAGTAGTCCTCCTTCGGATAGCATATGGATCATTCTGCCTCCATTGTCTCAGACCTACATCCTTTCTCAGCTTCATATTTTTCTGCCACGGGATGGTCATCACTATGGTCTAGAATTTTGGGTTTGAGCTTCCTAAGCACTTGTGACTCTTCTTATTCTTGAGCTTTAGGCATTGGGGCCTTGTTCTTCTCTGCAGCAGGGATATTCCTTGTTGATCTCTTGGGAGCTATTGACTTGGGGGCTTGAGCTGGAGCTTTGGGCTTGGGGGCAGACTTAGGCTTTGAAGGAGCCGTCCCAGTCCTTATGGCATCCCCCATAAGATTTTGGGTTTTGGCAGGAGGTGCAACTGGCTTTTCCTCCTCATCTTCTTCATTAGAAGAATGCTTTTCAAACTCAGCCATAGGATCTACAAGTTTGCACCATCTTCCTCTCTTTCTTTCCTTCTTCTCACCTGCACCACTTGGTGCAGCAACAGCTTCTTGCTCTTGAGCAACTCTGGAATGTTTGATTTTGTACATTGGTTCTCTCTTGGCTGGTTGCTTTTGCTTCTGACCTGGCTTGGTGGTGGCAGCAACATCATACTCTTTCCTCAATACTTTCTTCTTGGAAGCGACTTCTACAGCAAGAAAGTCATCATCCTCACTGTCTGAGTTCTTCTTCTTCCTTTGCTTGGTAGCGGCATTTAGCAAATTGTTGGGTGTGCTTCTGCTACCTTCATCAAAGCTGGTGGAGGGGCTAGTGCCCTCACTGAGGTTCATCTACTCTTCAGACCTGTTTTGGCTATCACTGCCATCTGGCATCTCTGCAAGCTGACCCTGTGAATAGTTGGATATAGATAGAGTGGATGAGCATCACAAAGTGCAGCTAATTTGCAAAAATATTGAGACAAAAACTTAACTTTAGTTTTCTAGAAAGCATTTCGGAGCTACCGATTTGACAAACTCGGGGACACCGAAGCATAAACGGAGTCTAAACACATAGTTTCGGTCATACCAAAATGCAGTTCGGTGACTCTGAGATGCTAGGGTTTCACAGAGAAAGTGATTTCAGTCGCACCAATTAGTACACTTCGGTCAGACTGAGTTGTACTTGTGCAATGGCCAGGGCCAAATCGGTGTGACCGAGATCCTCAGATCGGTCGGTCTGAGATGAGTTCAGCGGAAACCTAACCCTAAGTTTTTGCATCAAATATATTCTAATGGATTCTTTTGGTGGATAGATTGATCTAAAATATGGGAGGAATAATGGCAAAGATCTTTGTGCAAGAATCAGAATAATAGAACACACAAAGAGGTCAAGTATGTACCCTAACTTGGCGATGAACTTGCTACGGCGGCAACGGCGGTGAGGAACCCATTGACAGTGGAGGAGACCAGCGGCAGGAGGCACTAGTGACGACGATGACAATCCGGATACCAAAGGGCGGCAGAGCTAGGAGGCGTGGGTGAGTGTTTGGAGGAATTTCCAAATTTCCAACCCGCGGTATATATACCTAGTCACTGTGAGTGTGACCGAGTGGAACGACTCGGTGGCACCGAGATGCAAAACTTCTAGCAGTTGCTACAACTCGGTGTGACCGAATTGTTCAAATCGTTGCACCGAGATGAAAACCTAGATCAACTTAATGAATTCGATTAGACCGAGTAGGAGTGAGTTGGTCCTACAGAGATGCATTAAGACGTTTTGGAAGTTAAGCCCTTAACGGATCGGTGGCTCCAAGTGCTCCTCACCCGAAGGGTCCAAATTCGAATTGTTCAAACTTTGTGATGTAGCATGAACAGAGTTTGAGACGAGAAAAACATAGATAGCTAGAGGGAGTACTTAGGCATTCTTGTCCATCTATTTGGCAAAAGAAAGACCAAACAATCAAAGCAACAAATGGATGTCCTCAAATGGAGAAAATTATGCAACCAACATGCTCACACAATAAGATAACAAATAAAACATGTGTCAAAGCATGCACAAACACTCTAGCATCTATCAAGGAATTGGCGATGACTAGGTCATCTATATATGAGTATATTGACTTAGGAGTCAAATGAGAAAATTTGATCATAGGTCATACTCATCATTTAAGTGCAAGTGGGGTTACCATATTTACATAAAGCATTGTTGTGTTCACACCATTAGAGTTCCTTTAGCCCAATTCTTAGAGCAAAGCTCCCCCTATATGTGATATCCCCCCTTAGAGGGATGAACTAACCTTGGGTTTTGTCAATGATGACTTCATGTTGATGTTGAAGATGTGGATTCTCAATGTTGATGTAATTCATTTGGAGCAATCCATTGGAGTGAGTTGCACTTTCAATGCCTACATGGGTTAGTCCCACAAGGAACACAAGGATATCCATAGACATAGAGTGAAATGCACATATGATGATGTCCATGAAAGCATTAGGTTACCTAGTCCCTTGTCTTACCAACAAGAGGGTTTGTGACTCCTTGAACTAGTGCAAGATATGGAAGTTGATTGCACTTGTCCTTGCCAAAATGAATATGAGTGAAGTATGTTGGCAGAGTCACCCTCAAGAACTTTATAGTTCTTATTCTTTGGGATCCACATCAACTTGATGGGAATCCTTGGAGTTGTAGTCATACTTGATGAAGTAGAACTTTATGTAGTCTTGGGAACCCACTTGACCAAGGCCTTAGGAGCTTCTTCAAATGAATCAAACTCTTCTTGAAGCTTGTCCTTGCCTTTTAGCTTGTGGTCTTGTGGTGGAAGATCATCTTGAGCTTGAGTTTCCTTGAAAGAAGTGGGGTCATACTTCTCCTGTTGAGGAACAAACTTCATCTTGGGGTATTGATCTTCTTCCCACTCAACTCCATTGGCATTGAACTTTCGTTCAAAACCAACACCTTGATTCTTCCAGTGCCTTCCTTGTTTGCGCACAACTTCCTCAAATTGCTTACTTCCGACAAGGCTCTTGTAAACACGTTTCTCTATAATCCCCTTAAATAAGCTATTTCCTTGCTCAAGTGTAACTTGGCTAAGAGAATCATTAGTGGAATCAAGAGAACTACTAGAAGTAACAATATTGGATGTAACCTGATTATTGTTACTACTAGAAGAATAATCTTTCTTACTCTTGTTGCTAGATTTTACTTGTGGCGTATAAGTAGACAAGAGTAAACGCTTGGCAATGTAAGAAGAACTTTTCTTTCTAAGATCATCATTGATTGCTTTTAAGAACTCATGCTCTTGCTCTAAGTTGAGCTTCTCAAAGCGTAGCTTCTCATGAGTCTTTAAAAGCTCTCGATGATCCTCCAAAGTAGTTTCATGATCTAACTTAAGAATGTTTAGTTCTTTAGTTAGACGCTCAATCTCCTTCTTATCATTGTCATTCATTTCATCTTGATTAGCATGATTAATAGCAATTTCATCATAGTCTTCATCACTAGTGTTGTCAACAAGTAAATCATCATCACCTAGCAAATCATCTTCATCACTATTGAAATCAACATACTCGGGGTGTGAGACCTTAGGACCTTTAGCCATGAAGCATCTTCCAATTCCCTCATTTGGTGAGTCAAATATGTCGTAGGAGTTGGATGACACAAGTGCAAGACCGGCAACACCTTCATCTTGAGTATACTCGGAGTCAGACTGATAACTTCTCTTGGAGTAGTTGTCAGAGTAGGAGTCGGATACCCATTTACCAACATGATCTTGATGCCTTTGTCTTGTGTAGCTATTTGATGACTTGTCCTTCCTTTCTGAATCCTTGCTTCTACGAGAGGGTCTTCGTTCATAATGATCATCTCTACTCCTTCTCTCTCTTGGTGGTGATTCGTCTCTTTTACTTCTCCTTTTGGGTGAATATTCTCTTCTCTTGTAGGGAGTCGTACACTCATTGGAGTAGTTTCCGAGTCTTCCACAGTTGTAGCAATTACGATCACGACTAGAAGATCTTTTGTCATTATAGAACCTTGACTTGGAACTTCTCTCTTTGCTTCTACTCTTGTAGAATTTGTTGAAGTTCTTCACTATTAAGCTCAGTTCTTCATTGAAGACTTGTTTCTCACTTGATGTTGTAGGAGCATCACATAAGGCTTTATAAGCACCGCTTGACTTGTTGTGGAGCTCTTCCTTATCCTTGAGTGACATCTCATGAGCAACAATTCTACCAATGACTTCTGTTGGCTTGAGATCTTTGTAGTTGGGCATCATTTGGATCAAGGTGCACACGGTATCATATTTTCTATGCAAGGCTCTTAGGATCTTCTTGATGATGAATTTGTTGGTCATCTCTTCGCTTCCTAATCCGGCAATCTCATTTGTGATGAGAGCAAGCCTAGAGTACATCTCAGCGACTCCTTCACCATCCTTCATTTTGAACTTGTCAAGTTGACTTTGAAGCACATACAATTTGGATTCCTTGACGGACTCGATACCTTCATGCATATCAACCAAAGTATCCCAAATTTCCTTTGCATTCTCAAGGCGGTTGACTTTGTTGAATTCTTCGGGGCATAGTCCATTGAAGAGGATATGCAAGCTTGAGCATTATATTGCAACATCTTCAATTCTTCCGCAGATGCTTCACGGTCAGGTTCTCTTCCATCCTTGAAGTATTTCACCTTGCAAGGGAAATGGTTTGTCGGCCCAAACAAAGTGGAGGGCTCAGAGTGATTGATCTCAGAGTTCAAGGTGATGCGCTTTTATTGAAATATCTTCATAAATTATATGATGGATGGAACATGCCATGGGTTGAACTTATTTGGGAAACATACTACATGAATCAAATCCCACATGCGTCTGATCCTTGTAGATCTTTATGGTGGCAAGATGTACCAAAGTTGATGCCAATATATAGAGGCATCTCAATTGTCCACGTGTCCAATGGAACCAATGTGCTCTTATGGAAAGACTTATGGACGGACACCACCTTTGCTGAGAAATACCTGCGTGTGCTCTCCTATGCCATAAATGAAGATGTATGAGTTAAGGATTTCTTGTCCATCACGTCATTATGAGAGGCGTTTCATCTACCCCTCTCGACACAGGCCCATGCAGAAGTTCACCAACTGCATTCTGACACGATGGAGATTGTTCTTTCCAATGAACACGATGCTTGGACATATATTTGGGGCACAGAGATTTTCACATCTCATAGATATTATACATTCTACTTTCGGGAAGTAAGGGCTCACGAGGCTTTTGACTAGATCTGGAATTCAAAATCCACCATGAAAATCAAGGTCTTTGGTTGGTTACTCCTTTCTAATCGACTAAACACATGAAATATGCTCAAACGAAGGCATTACAATATTGGAAATGACCACGGTTGTATTCTATGTGGACTTCACATCGAGGAAACCCTGGAACATCTCTTCTTTGAGTGTCATTTTAGCTCTGAATGCTGGTCCAACCTTGGTATAATATGGAATCAGGGACAATCAAGATTACAAAATGTTGCTTCCACCAAGAACAACTGGAACAGACCCCTCTTCATGGAACTATTTTTACTTGCAGCCTGGAGAATTTGGAAGGAACGTAACAATAAACATTTCAGGGGGATTGTACCAACAAAGACCTCCTGGTTAGATAGGCTCAAAAGTGACTTCTCTCTCCTTACCTATAGGGTTAAGTACAAGCACAAACATCTCATTCCACTCATCCTATCTTCTATAAGCTAAGCTTTCCCTCACCTCCCAAAGGGGGGCTGAGTTGTAATTCTACCATGTAAAGATCCCATGTAAATTGTTACCCCTTTATATTAATACATAAACAGTAGGAGGTTCTCCTACTGTTAAAGGTTCAAAAAAATACACATGATAGCCCAAACGGCGGTGTTATGACCAAGGATATGCATTTTCATCTTATGCTTCCAACTATCAAAATTAGTACCATCAAAGTAAGGACCTCTACGGTGGTAATTTCCCTCGCTAGACGCCATGATCTCCTATGTTGTGAAACCAAGGCTATGATCACCAAAGCTATGGAAATAAAGGAAAATGGAGACCAAAGCTCTGATACCAATTGTAGGATCAAAAGTAGGTCTAGAGGGGGTGATTAGACTACTTTACCAAAAAAATCTATCATTTTCCCAATTTTAAATGTTGACAGATTTTAGCAAATTAGCACAAGTCAAGCAATCAACCTACACATGCAATTCTAAGAGTGTAGCAATGGAAAGTAAAACATTGCATATGAAGGTAAAGGGAAGGGTTTGGAGAAGGCAAACGCAATGTAGACACAGAGATTTTTAGCGTAGTTCCTGTAGAGAGATGTTTTGCAATACAATACTCGTTGTATTGATGGGGTGCTGGTGCACGTATATATAATTACATGGTAGGCCTCAACCTCAACTATACACAACTAGGAGATGGGACACAACACGTAATACATGCAACACAAAGTACAACTCAACCCCCCCCCCCCCCAGTCGAAGCATCGCCAGAGACATAGAGACTAGACAGAAACTCCTCGAAGACGGAAGTAGGCAATCCCTTAGTCATCACATCAGCAAACTATTGCAATGTTAGCACATGAAGAACCCGAACACGGCCAAGGGCAACATGCTCGCACACGAAGTGAATATCGATCTCAATATGCTTCATACGTCGATGGTGCACCGGGTTGGCGGAAAGGTAGACCGCGCTAACGTTATCACAGTAGACAAGAGTGGCCTTATGAACATCACAAAGCAACTCCTGGAGCAGCTGATGGAGCCAAGAGCACTCGGCCACAGCATTAGCCACGACGCGATACTCTGCCTCGACGTTGGAGCTGGAGACCGTGGGCTGCCACTTCGATGACCATGAGATTAACGAGGGCCCAAGGTAGACGCAGTAGCCTGACGTGGAGCATCAAGTGTCGGGACAGCCAGCCCAGTCGGCATCCGAGTAGGCCACGAGGTCGGTGGAGGCGGAGGCCGTCAGGGTGAGCCCCAAAGACATGGTGTCGCGTATATACCAGAGAATACGCTTCACCAAGGTCTAGTGGGAGTCACGCGGAGCATGCTTGTGGAGGCACACCTGCTAAATAGCGTACTGCAGGTCGGGTCGAGTCAGCGTCAGGTACTGTAAAGCACCAACAATGGAGCGATAAAATGCTCCATCGGATGCGAGAGACCCCTCCAGAGCAGAGACCTTCGCTTTCGTGTCGACGGGGGTGGGTGTTGGCTTGTAGTTCAGCATGCCGGCATGCTCCAGGAGCTCGTGGGCGTACTTCTGCTGATGCAGAAAGAAGCCGTCAGTCCGGCGGACTACCTCGATGCCGAGGAAGTAGTGCAGGGGCCCCAAGTCCTTGAGGGCGAACACATCACGAAGACAAGCAGTCAGCCGCTGAAGGAGATCGGGGGTGGACACTGTGAGGATGATGTCATCAATGTAGAGCAGCAGATATGCAGTGTCAGCTCCCTGATGATACACGAAGAGTGAGGCATCAAAGCGAGTGGACCGAAATCCCAGAGACTGCAGGAAGGCTGCGATACGCTGGTACCAAGCCCGAGGCACCTGCTTCAACCCGTAAAGAGAATGGAAGAGCAGGCACACAAAGTCTGGATGCTCAGCGTCGACGAAGCCAGTGGGCTTCTCACAGTACACCTACTTGGCAATATTGTCATGCAAGAAGGCATTGGAGACATCCAACTGGTGCACAGGCCAGGCGTGCGAGACCACCAACTGGAGCACGGCACAGATCGTGCCCGGTTTAACTGTTGGAAATATGCCCTAGAGGCAATAATAAAAGGATTATTATTATATTTCCTTGTTCATGATAATTGTCTTTTATTCATGCTATAATTGTATTATCCGGAAATCGTAATACACGTGTGAATACATGGACCACAACATGTCCCTAGTGAGCCTCTAGTTGACTAGCTCGTTGATCAACAGATAGTCATGGTTTCCTGACTATGGACATTGGATGTCATTGATAACGCAATCACATCATTAGGAGAATGATGTGATGGACAAGACCCAATCCTAAGCATAGCACAAGATCATGTAGTTCGTTTGCTAGAGCTTTTCCAATGTCAAGTATCCTTTCCTTAGACCATGAGATCGTGTAACTCCCGGATACCGTAGGAGTTCTTTGGGTGTACCAAATGTCACAACGTAACTGGGTGACTATAAAGGTATACTACAGATATCTCCGAAAGTTTCTGTTGGGTTGACACAGATCGAGACTGGGATTTGTCACTCCGTATGACGGAGAGGTATCTCTGGGCCCACTCGGTAATGCATCATCATAATGAGCTCAAAGTGACCAAGTGTCTGGTCACGGGATCATGCATTACAGTACGAGTAAAGTGACTTGCCGGTAACGAGATTGAACGAGGTATTGGGATACCGACGATCGAATCTCGGGCAAGTAATGTACCGATTGACAAAGGGAATTGTATACGGGGTTGCTTGAATTCTCGACATCATGGTTCATCCGATGAGATCATCGAGGAGCATGTGGGAGCCAACATGGGTATCCAGATCCCGCTGTTGGTTATTGAGCGGAGAGCCGTCTTGGTCATGTCTACGTGTCTCTCGAACCCGTGGGGTCTACACACTTAAGGCTCGGTGACGCTAGGGTTATAGAGATATGAGTATGTAGCAAACCGAAAGTTGTTCGGAGTCCCAGATGAGATCCCGGACGTCACGAGGAGTTCCGGAATGGTCCGGAGGTAAATAATTATATATGGGAAGTCGAGTTTCGGCCATCGGGAAAGTTTCGGGGGTCACCGGTATTGTACCGGGACCACCGGAGGGGTCCCGGGGGTCCACCGGGTGGGGCCACCCATCTCGGAGGGCCCCATGGGCTGAAGTGGGAGGGGAACCAGCCCCTAGTGGGCTGGTGCGCCCCCCCCCCTGGGCCCCCCTCTGCGCCTAGGGTTGGGAACCCTAGGGGAGGGGGCGCCTCCACTTGCCTTGGGGGGCAAGTCTCCCCCCTTGGCCGCCGCCCCCCTAGGAGATCCCATCTCCTAGGGCCGGCGCCCCCTAGGGTCCCTATGTAAAGAGGGGGGGTGGGAGGGCAGCCGCATCCTGACACCTGGCGCCTCCCTTCCCCCCTTGCTACACCTCTCCCTCCCGCAAGCGCTTGGCGAAGCCCTGCCGGAACCCTGCTGCATCCACCACCACGCCGTCGTGCTACTGGATCTTCATCAACCTCTCCTTCCCCCTTGCTGGATCAAGAAGGAGGAGAGTCATGCTGACTGTACGTGTGTTAAACGCGGAGGTGCCGTCCGTTCGGCGCTAGGATCTCCGGTGATTTGGATCACGACGAGTACGACTCCCTCAACCCCGTTCTCTTGAATGCTTCCGCTCGTGATCTACAAGGGTATGTAGATGCACTCCTCTCTCTCGTTGCTAGATGAACTCATAGATTGATCTTGGTGAATGTAGGAAATTTTTTATTTTATGCAACCTTCCCCAATAGTGGTATCAGAGCCAGGTTTATGCGTAGTTCTCTATTGCACAAGTAGAACACAAATCTGTTGTGGGCGTAGATCTTGTCAGGTTTCTTGCCACTACTAATCGTATTTTGCTTCATCGGTATTGTGGGATGAAGCGGCCCGGACCGACCTTACACGTACGCTTACGTGAGACAGGTTCCACCGACTGACATGCACTAGTTGCATAAGGTGGCTAGCGGGTGTCTGTCTCTCCCACTTTAGTTGGAGTGGATTCGATGAAAAGGGTCCTTATGAAGGGTAAATAGAAGTTGACAAATCACGTTGTGGCTTATTCGTAGGTAACAAAACGTTCTTGCTAGAACCCTATTGCAGCCACGTAAAAGATGCAAGAACAATTAGATGACGTCTAACTTGTTTTTGCAGCAATTGCTTGTGATATGGCCAAAAGTTGTGATGAATGATGAATGATATATTGTGATGTATGAGATCATGTTCTTGAAATAGGAATCACGACTTGCATGTCAATGAGTATGACAACCGGCAGGAGCCATAGGAGTTGTCTTCATCATTGTATGACCTACGTGTCAATGATTTAACGCCATGTAATTACTTTACTTTATTGCTAAACCGTTAGCCATAGTAGTAGAAGTAATAGTTGGCAAGAACCTTCATGGAGACACGATGATGGAGATCATGGTGTCATGCCGGTGACGAAGATGATCATGGAGCCCCAAAGATGGAGATCAAAGGAGCTATATGATATTGGCCATATCATGTCACTACTATTTAATTGCATGTGATGTTTATTATGCTTATGCATCTTGTTTACTTAGAACGACGGTAGTAAATAAGATGACCCCTCATAATAATTTCAAGAAATTGTTCCTCCTAACTGTGCGCCTTTGCTAAAGTTCGTCATTTCGAAGCACCATGTGATGATCGGGTGTGATAGATTCCTACGTTCACATACAACGGGTGTAAGACAGTTTTACACATGCAAAAACACTTAGGTTAACTTGACGAGCCTAGCATGTACAGACATGGCCTCGGAACACAGAGACCGAAAGGTCGAACATGAGTCGTATGGAAGATACGATCAACATGGAGATGTTCACCGATGATGACTAGTCCGTCTCACGTGATGATCGGACACGGGCTAGTCGACTCGGATCATGTAACACTTAGATGACTAGAGGGATGTCAAATCTGAGTGGGAGTTCATTAAATAGTTCGATTAGATGAACTTAATTATCATGAACTTAGTCTAAAATCTTTGCAAAATATGTCTTGTAGATCAAATGGCCAATGCTCATGTCAACATGAACTTCAACGCGTTCCTAGAGAAAACCAAGCTGAGAGATGATGGCAGCAACTATACGGACTGGGTCCAGAACCTGAGGATCATCCTCATAGCTGCCAAGAAAGCATATGTCCTAGAAGGACCGCTAGGTGAAGCACCCATCCCAGAGAACCAAGACGTTATGAACGCTTGGCAGTCACGTGCTGATGATTACTCCCTCGTTCAGTGCGGCATGCTTTACAGCTTAGAACCGGGGCTCCAAAAGCGTTTTGAGCAACACGGAGCATATGAGATGTTCGAGGAGCTGAAAATGGTTTTCCAAGCTCATGCCCGGGTCGAGAGATATGAAGTCTCCGACAAGTTCTATAGTTGTAAGATGGAGGAAAATAGTTCTGTCAGTGAGCACATACTCAAAATGTCTGGGTTGCACAACCGCCTGTCCCAGGTGGACATTAACCTCCCGGACGAGGCGGTCATTGACAGAATCCTTTAGTCGCTCCCACCGAGCTACAAGAGCTTTGTGATGAACTACAATATGTAGGGGATGGAGAAAACTATTCCTGAAGTATTTTCAATGCTGAAGTCGGCAGAGGTAGAAATGAAGAAAGAACATCAAGTGTTGATGGTCAATAAAACCACCAAGTTCAAGAAGGGCAAGGGTAAGAAGAACTTCAAGAAGGACGGCAAAGATGTTGTCGCGCCCGGTAAGCCAGTTACCGGGAAGAAGTCAAAGAATGGGCCCAAGCCTGAGACTGAGTGCTTTTATTGCAAAGGGAAGGGTCACTGGAAGCGGAACTGCCCCAAATACTTAGCGGACAAGAAGGCCGGCAACACTAAAGGTATATGTGATATACATGTAATTGATGTGTACCTTACCAGTACTCGTAGTAACTCCTGGGTATTTGATACCGGTGCCGTTGCTCATATTTGTAACTCACAGCAGGAGCTGCGGAATAAGCGGAGACTGGCGAAGGACGAGGTGACGATGCGCGTCGGGAATGGTTCCAAGGTCGATGTGATCGCCGTCGGCACGCTACCTCTACATTACCACGGGATTAGTTTTAAACCTCAATAATTGTTATTTAGTGCCAAGTTTGAGCATGAACATTGTATCTGGATCTCGTTTAATGCGAGATGGCTACTCATTTAAATCCGAGAATAATGGTTGTTCTATTTATATGAGAGTTATGTTTTATGGTCATGCCCCGATGGTCAATGGTTTATTCTTAATGAATCTCGAACGTAATGTTACACATATTCATAGTGTGAATACCAAAAGATGTAAAGTTGATAACGATAGTCCCACATACTTGTGGCTCTGCCGCCTTGGTCACATTGGTGTCAAGCGCATGAAGAAGCTCCATGCTGATGGACTTTTAGAGTCTCTCGATTATGAATCATTTGACACATGCGAACCATGCCTCATGGGCAAAATGACCAAGACTCCGTTCTCCGGAACAATGGAGCGAGCAACCAATTTATTGGAAATCATACATACGGATGTGTGTGGTCCAATGAGCGTTGAGGCTCGCGGAGGGTATCGTTATGTTCTCACTCTCACTGATGACTTAAGTAGATATGGGTATGTCTACTTGATGAAACACAAGTCTGAGACCTTTGAAAAGTTTAAGGAATTTTAGAATGAAGTAGAGAATCAACGTGACCGAAATATAAAATTCTTACGATCAGATCATGGAGGAGAATATTTAAGTCACGAATTTGGTACAGACTTGAGAAAATGTGGAATTGTTTCACAACTCACGCCGCCTGGAACACCTCAGCGTAATGGTGTGTCCGAATGTCGTAATCGCACTCTATTGGATATGGTGCGATCTATGATGTCTCTTACCGATTTACCGCTATCATTTTGGGGATACACTCTAGAGACAGCTACATTCACTTTAAATAGGGCTCCGTCTAAATCCGTTGAGACGACACCTTATGAATTATGGTTTGGGAAGAAACCTAAGCTATCGTTTCTAAAAGTTTGGGGATGCGATGGTTATGTCAAGAAACTTCAACCTGAAAAGCTCGAACCCAAGTCGGAAAAATGCGTCTTCAAAGGATACCCTAAGGAAACCATTGGGTATACCTTCTACCTTAGATCCGAAGGCAAGATCTTTGTTGCCAAGAACGGATCCTTTCTGGAAAAAGAGTTTCTCTCGAAAGGAGTAAGTGGGAGGAAAGTAGAACTCGATGAAGTACTACCTCTTGAACCGGAAAGTAGTGCAGCTCAGGAAAATGTTCCTGTGGTGCCTACACCGGCTGGAGAGGAAATTAATGATGATGATCAAGGTACTTCGGATCAAGTTGCTACTGAACTTTGTAGGTCCACAAGGACACGTTCCACACCAGAGTGGTATGGCAAACCTGTCTTGGAAATCATGTTGTTAGACAACAGTGAACCTTCGAACTATGAAGAAGCGATGGCGGGCCAAAATTCCAACAAATGGCTTGAAGCCATGCAATCCGAGATAGAATCCATGTATGAAAACAAAGTATGGACTTTGACGGACTTGCCCGATGATCGGCGAGCGATAGAAAACAAATGGATCTTTAAGAAGAAGACGGGCGCAGATGGTAATATTACCATCTATAAAGCTCGACTTGTCGCTAAGGGTTATCGGCAAGTTCAAGGGGTTGACTACAATGAGACTTTCTCTCCCGTAGCAAAGCTGAAGTCCATCTGAATCATGTTAGCAATTGCCGCATACTATGATTATGAGATATGGCAGATGGACGTCAAAATGGCATTCCTTAACGGCTATCTTAAGGAAGAACTGTATATGATGCAGCCGGAGCGTTTTGTTGATCCTAAGAATGCTAACAAGGTATGCAAGCTACAACGATCCATTTATGGGCTGGTGCAAGCATCACGGAGTTGGAACATTCGTTTTGATGAGATGATCAAGGCATTTGGGTTTATGCAGACTTATGGAGAAGCCTGCGTTTACAAGAAAGTGAGTGGGAGCTTTGTAGCATTTCTCATATTATATGTAGATGACATACTTTTGATGGGAAATGATATAGAACTTTTGGACAGCATTAAGGCCTACTTGAATAAGTGTTTTTCAATGAAGGACCTTGGAGAAGCTGCTTACATATTAGGCATCAAGATCTATAGAGATAGATCGAGACGCCTCATAGGTCTTTCACAAAGCACATACCTTGATAAGATATTGAAGAAGTTCAATATGGATCAGTCCAAGAAAGGGTTCTTGCCTGTGTTGCAAAGTGTGAGATTGAGCTCGGCTCAATGCCCGACCACGGCAGAAGATAAAGAAGAGATGAGTGTCATCCCCTATGCCTCAGCCATAGGATCTATTATGTATGCCATGTTGTGTACCAGACCTGATGTAAACCTTGCCGTAAGTTTGGTAGGAAGGTACCAAAGTAATCCCGGCAAGGAACACTGGACAGCGGTCAAGAATATCCTGAAGTACCTGAAAAGGACAAAGGACATGTTTCTCGTTTATGGAGGTGACGAAGAGCTCGTCGTAAAGGGTTACGTCGATGCTAGCTTCGACACAGATCTGGATGACTCAAAGTCACAAACCAGATACGTGTATATGTTGAATCGTGGAGCAGTAAGCTGGTGCAGTTGCAAGCAGAGCGTCGTGGCGGGATCTACATGTGAAGCGGAGTACATGGCAGCCTCAGAGGCAGCGCATGAAGCAATATGGATGAAGGAGTTCATCACCGACCTAGGAGTCATACCCAATGCGTTGGGGCCGATCACTCTCTTCTGCGACAACACTGGACCTATTGCCCATACCAAGGAGCCCAGGTTTCATAAGAAGACCAGGCACATCAAGCGTCGTTTCAACTCCATCCGTGAAAATGTTCAAGATGGAGACATAGATATTTGAAAAGTACATACGGATCTGAATGTCGCAGATTCGTTGACTAAACCTCTTCCACGAGCAAAACATGATCAACACCAGAACTCTATGGGTGTTCGATTCATCACAATGTAACTAGATTATTGACTCTAGTGCAAGTGGGAGATTGTTGGAAATATGCCCTAGAGGCAATAATAAAAGGATTATTATTATATTTCCTTGTTCATGATAATTGTCTTTTATTCATGCTATAATTGTATTATCCGGAAATCGTAATACACGTGTGAATACATGGGCCACAACATGTCCCTAGTGAGCCTCTAGTTGACTAGCTCGTTGATCAACAGATAGTCATGGTTTCCTGACTATGGACATTGGATGTCATTGATAACAGGATCACATCATTAGGAGAATGATGTGATGGATAAGACCCAATCCTAAGCATAGCACAAGATCGTGTAGTTCGTTTGCTAGAGCTTTTCCAATGTCAAGTATCCTTTCCTTAGACCATGAGGTCGTGTAACTCCCGGATACCGTAGGAGTGCTTTGGGTGTACCAAACGTCACAACGTAACTGGGTGACTATAAAGGTATACTACAGGTATCTCCGAAAGTGTCTGTTGGGTTGACACGGATCGAGATTGGGATTTGTCACTCCGTATGACGGAGAGGTATCTCTGGGCCCACTCGGTAATGCATCATCATAATGAGCTAAAAGTGACCAAGTGTCTGGTCATGGGATCATGCATTACGGTATGACTAAAGTTACTTGCTGGTAACAAGATTGAACGAGGTATTGGGATACCGACGATCGAATCTCGGGCAAGTAACGTACCGATTAACAAAGGGAATTGTATACGGGGTTGCTTGAATCCTCGACATCGTGGTTCATCCGATGAGATCATCGAGGAGCATGTGGGAGTCAACATGGGTATCCAGATCCCGCTGTTGGTTATTGACGGGAGAGCCGTCTCGGTCATGTCTACGTGTCTCCCGAACCCGTGGGGTCTACACACTTAAGGTTCAGTGACGCTAGGGTTGTAGAGATATGAGTATGCAGCAAACCAAAAGTTGTTCGGAGTCCCGGATGAGATCCCGGACGTCACGAGGAGTTCCGAAATGGTCTGGAGGTAAATAATTATATATGGGAAGTCGAGTTTCGGCCATCGAGAAAGTTTCGGGGGTCACCGGTATTGTACCGGGACCACCGGAAGGGTCCCGGGGGTCCGCCGGGTGGGGCCACCCATCCCGGAGGGCCCCATGGGCTGAAGTGGGAGGGGAACCAGCCCCTGGTGGGCTGGTGCGCCCCCCCCCCCCCCCGGGCCCCCCTCTGCGCCTAGGGTTGGGAACCCTAGGGGAGGGGGCGCCTCCACTTGCCTTGGGGGGCAAGTTTCCCCCATTGGCCGCCGCCCCCTAGGAGATCCCATCTCCTAGGGCCGGCGCCCCCCTGGGGTCCCTATATAAAGAGGGGGGTGGGCGCCGCACCCTGACACTTGGCGCCTCCCTTCCCCCCTTGCTACACCTCTCCCTCCCGCAAGCGCTTGGCGAAGCCCTGCCAGAACCCTGCTGCATCCACCACCACGCCGTTGTGCTGCTGGATCTTCATCAACCTCTCCTTCCCCCTTGCTGGATCAAGAAGGAGGAGACGTCACGCTGATCGTACATGTATTGAACGCGGAGGTGCCGTCCGTTCGGTGCTAGGATCTCCGGTGATTTGGATCACGACGAGTACGACTCCCTCAACCCCGTTCTCTTGAACGCTTCCGCTCGCGATCTACAAGGGTATGTAGATGCACTCCTTTCTCTCGTTGCTAGATGAACTCATAGATTGATCTTGGTGAACGTAGGAAATTTTTTACTTTATGCAACGTTCCCCAACATTAACAACCGGGGCGAAGGTGTCGATGAAGTCCACGCCTGCGCGCTGCCGAAATCCATGAACCACCTATCGAGCCTTGTAGTGCTTGAGAGAACCATCCAGGCGGGTCTTGTGACGAAACACCCACTTGACAGTGATGATATTGGCACGAGGGGGTCGCGGAACAAGCTGGCACATGTGGTTGCGCTGTAGGGCATCGAACTCCTCCTGCATCGCAGCTAGCCAATGGGGATCCCAAAGGGCAGCATGAGCGGAGGTGGGAACGGGTGATGGTGTCGATGTCGAGGCGGCACACACATACTCGTCGGAGGAGTAGTGCGTGCTCGGCCGAAGCACTCCTGCGCGGGCACGAGTAGTCATGCCAAGTGGTGGGGCAGCAGGGCCGGTGATGGCGGCGGGGGCCGCAGTGGCGGCAGGGGTCGCGGCCATGACGGGGGCGTCGGCGGCTGCAGGGGCACCCACGGCGCGGTGCCGATGGCGGGGGCCGCGGGGGTGGTAGCAGGGCAGTGGCGGCAGCGGTGGCAGCCGAGCCGGCGACCGAGGGGGTGACTGGTGAGGAGGATGTCGAGCCCGTCGCCGGAGGGGCGGCGCCAGCTAGGGTGGTGGGTGGAGGACCCACTGGCTCAACCTCATAGGAGGGAGATGGAAAGTCGGGTGGTGGCGGCAAAAGGCGTCGTGCCGGGGGGGCTCCAGGGGTTGTCACCGCGCATCGCTCCAGGAAGGGGGCGCGGGGGCCGGCGCTGAAGGGGCCGAAGCCGAAGGAACCTGAAAAAAAGGGAACACCGTCTTGACAAAATACATGTGCCTCGAGGTGTACACAAAATGAGTGACAGGATCATAGCACCGGTAACCTTTAGTGTTAGGAGGAAAAGTCCACACATAATGAGAATAATCATCTAAGATCACCAAGTAGTAGAGATAGCCCGTGTTACTCGCAACGGGATACGTCCAAACATCACTACGAAGCAATTGAAACGAAAAAGTGGAGACTGAAGTAGACGCACTAAAGGGAAGATGAACATGCTTGCCTAAGTGACAAGCCTCACAAGAGTGCTCATCGAGCTTGTTACATGAGAAAGAGAAACTCCTAAGAATTTGACGTAACACGATGGGGTTGGGGTGGCCCAAGCGAGCATGCCAGAGGTCAACGCCAGCGGCAAGGGAGACTGGTGTGGAGGTGGAGGTGCCGGCATGCATGGGGTAGAGCTGATCGGGACTGTCACAGCGGTGAAGGATCATCCGGGTACGAGCGTCTTTCACAGAAAATCCAACACCGTCAAATTCAACAGTAAGTGGGTTCTCACGAGTAAGACGACGAATGGAAACTAGGTTGGTGACTAATTCAGGTGAAACAAGAACATTAGACATAGTAATGGGTGTGGAAATGGAGGGAAAGCTAGTGCTACCGATATGAGTAATAGGTACGGAGGAGCCGTTGCCGACGGTGATACAAGTGGGTATGTGCTATTTCTTGAGCTTGCGTTGGTTTTCCTTGAAGAGGAAAGGGTGATGCAGCACAGTAGCGTAAATATTTCCCTTAGTTTTTGAGAACCAAGGTATCAATCCAGTAGGAGGCTCCTCACAAGTCCCACGAACCTACACAAACAAACAAAGAACTCGCAACCAACGCGATAAAGGGGTTGTCAATCGCTTCACGGCCACTTGCGAAAGTGAGATCTGATAGAGATAATATGATAAGATAAATATATTTTTGGTATTTTATAATATAGAAGCAGAAAATAAAGATGCAAATAAAAGTAGTTTGGAAACTTATATGATAAAAGATAGACCCGAGGGCCATAGGTTTCACTAGAGGCTTCTCTCAAGATAGCATAAGTATTACGGTGGGTGAACAAATTACTGTCGAGCAATTGATAGAAAAGCGAATAATTATGAGATTATCTAGGCATGATCATGTATATAGGCATCACATCCGTAACAAGTAGACCGACTCCTACCTGCATCTACTACTATTACTCCACACATCGACCGCTATCGAGCATGCATCTAGAGTATTAAGTTCATAAGAACAGAGTAACACATTAAGAAAGATGACATGATGTAGAGGGATAAACTCAAGCAATATGATATAAACCCCATCTTTTTATCCTCGATGGCAACAATACAATACGTGCCTTGCAACCCTTTCTGTCACTGGGTAAGGACACCGCAAGATTGAACCCAAAGCTAAGCACTTCTCCCATGGCAAGAAAGATCAATCTAGTAGGCCAAACCAAATCGATAGTTCAAAGAGACTTGCAAAGATAACTCAATCATACATAAAAGAATTCAGAGAAGATTCAAATATTATTCATAGATAAACTTGATCATAAACCCACAATTCATCGGATCTCGACAAACACACCGCATAAAGAGATTACATCGAATAGATCTCCACAAGAGAGGGGGAGAACATTGTATTGAGATCCAAAAACAGAGAAGAAGCCATCTAGATAATAACTATGGACTCAAAGGTCTGTGGTAAACTACTCACAACTCATCAGAGGGGCTATGGTGTTGATGTAGAAGTCCTCCATGGTGGAATCCCCCTCCGGCAGAACGCCGGGGACGGCTCCAAGATGGGATCTCGCGGATACAGAAGGTTACGGTGGTGGAAATATTTCTTCGGTGGCTCCCTGGATGTTTTTGGGGTATGTAGGCTTATATAGGAGGAAGAAGTACGTCGGTGGCCACCCGAGGGGCCCACGAGACAGGTGGGCGCGCCCAGGAGGGGTGGGCGCGCCCTCCTATCTCTTGGCCGCCTCGGCTGCTTCTTGGCTTGCACTCCAAGTCCTCTGGATCATGTTCGTTCCAAAAATCACGCTCCCGAAGGTTTCATTCTGTTTGAACTCCGTTTGATATTCCTTTTCTTCGAAATACTGAAATAGGCAAAAAAACAGCAATACGGGCTGGGCCTCCGGTTAGTAGATTAGTCCCAAAAAATGATGTAAATGTGTAAAATAAATCCCATAGACATCCAAAACAGGTAATATAGTAGCATGGAACAATCAAAAATTATAGATACGTTGGAGACGTATCAGTATGCGAACAGGAGTGGAGGAGGTTAGGTTACCGAGATGAGCTGTCATGTGCGTAGTAGCACCTGAGTCCATGTACCAGTCGCCTCCCCCGACAGAGCTACTCGGCGACGACGCGGAGTGTTGGGCGGCGAGGAAGGTGGGGTCCCATGACACAGGTACCGGCGGTGGCGGGAGGCCCTCATAGGGTGGCGCCGGGGCGGGCAGGCCATAACCACCGAGTGTAGGTAGCGGCAAGAGATCCCCGTAGGGTGGCGCCGGGACGGGTGGACCATAACCGCCAACGGGCGGCAGTGCAAGGAGTGTGCCGATGAACGCCTGGTGGCCCACGGGGAGAGCCTGCGGGTAATGCGGTGCCCCTCCTTGCAGCTGCTACTGGAGAGGCGCGGGTGGCGGCAACGGGTAACACCAGCCCGGATAATCCATCAATGGGGCGGGCGGAGCATGGCCGCCAGCCATTAGCGGTGCCGGCTGCATGTGGGTGAAGGGAGCCAGCGCATCTGCGTACATGGAGCCGAAGAGAGACGATGCGCGAGAAGACATCGCAGCGGCGGCGGCGGCGTCTGGGGGAGGAGTCATGGCGGCAGCCAGGGAGTAGCGGTGGCGCATGGTGGGGATGGGCGCAGCGGTGGCACGGGCGGCGACGGCCCGGTGCGATAGTGGCGGCTGGAGTAGACGGGGTTGGCACGGCTGCAAGAGGGCAGCGGCGATGGGGATAAGCAGCGGTGGCGGCACGGACCAGTGGCGGCGGCTAGAGGCAGCGGTGGCTGGGTGCGGCGACGGCGGCGAGAGGATAGAGCGCAGCGGCAGCGGCAAGGACCTGCGGTGGTGGCGGTGCATAGAGGATAGGACATGCGGCGGTGGCAAGGACCTGTGGCGGCGGCGGCGAGTGCAGTGAAAGGCGGCAGCAGCGGCAGCGGCGGGCGGCGGCGGCGCGATGGAAGCGCGGCGGCAGCGGCTAGCTAGGGTTAGGACCGACTTGCGATTGATACCATGTAGAGAGATGTTTTGCAATCCAATACTCGTTGTATTGATGTGGTACTGGTGCACGTATATATAAGTAAAGGGTAGGCCTCAACCTCAACTATACACAACTAGGAGATGGGCCACAACACATAATACATGCGACTCAAAGTACAACTCAACAGTTCTGATAGGTGGTGCTAACGTACATCCACGTTGATGGAGCCTTCAACCCACGAAGGGTAACGGCTGCGCGAGTCCACGGAGGGCTGCACCCACAAAGGGTCCACGAAGAATCAACCTTGTCTATCCACCATGGCCATCACCCACGAAGGACTTGCCTCACTCGGGTAGATATTCATGAAGTAGGCGATCTTCTTGCCCTTACAAACTCCTTGGTTCAACTCCACAATCTTGTGAGAGGCTCCCAAGTGACACCTAACCAATCTACGAGACAACACTCTTCAAAAGGTAATAGATGGTGTGATGATGATGAACTCATTGCCCTTGTGCTTCGAATGATAGTCTCCCCAACACTCAACTCTCTGTCACAGATTTGGCTACGAAGGAATGATGATTTGAGTGGAAAGCAACTTGGGGAAGGCTAGAGATCAAGATTCCTGTGGTTGGATTGGAATGTCTTGGTCTCAACACATGAGTAGGTGGTTCTCTCTCAGAAAATGAGTAATGGAAGTGTAAGCACGTTCTGATGGCTCTCTCACAACTGGGGATGGGGGTGGAGGGGTATATATAGCCTCCACACAAAATCCAATCGTTACACACATTTGACCCAACTCGGTCAGACCGAACAGAAGAACTCGGTGAGACCAATTTAGCTCAAAATGTGAAAGTTATGAATCTCGATGGGACTGATTGGATCAACTAGGTGGGACCGATGTGCTAGGGCTAGGGCAAAACCTCATCTCGGTGAGACCGATTGCTTAAACTCGTTGAGACTGATTTCAGCAAAGAGCAAACAGAGAGTTAGTCAAGCAAACTCGGTGGGACCGATTTCTCATTTTGCCGAAATGTTACAAAGGGAAACCGAGAGTTTGCAAGGCCATCCCGGCGAGACTGAGATCCATATCGGCGTGACCGAATTGTTTAGGGTTTTTGGCAGTGGCTATGTCAAGTGAACTCGGTGGCACTAGATAGATCAAATCGGTGGGGCCTAGTTTGACTTTGGGTTTTGGACATGTGTGGAAATGAGAAAGTGACTGAGGGTTTTGGAGCAATATCACTATGCACTTTGAGCAAGTATACCATTAGGCAACACCTCATCCCCTTTTAATAGTATTGTCTTTTCTATAGACTCAATGTGATCTTGAATCACTAAAATGAAAATGAAGAGTCTTGAGCTTTTGCCAATCTTTGTCCTTAGCATTTTGAGGGGTCCACATCTCTGGTCCATGCCATGCCAATCATCGAACTTTCTGAAATATATAACTTGAATGGATATTAGTTCAATGAGCTATATGTTGTTATGAATTACCAAAATCACCTGAGGATTAGTTGCACTTTCAGTAGGCACTACTAATGATGATTTTGTTATGCCTATTAATTATTATGATGTTCATGATTGGGGTGATAATTATGATGCTTCTTGCAAACTTGAGAATTTATTTGAGCCTCATAATGAATGTAATATTAATAATAAAATTTGCAATACTATTCAAAGTGGGTTTGGAAGAGCGTCAACTTTAGGTAAAAAAAATCCCACATATTTGGAGGAGAATATTCAATCTTATGATTTTTTTTATAAAAGTGGGTTTGAAGACGCCATGACTTCAGTTAATGTTAATCCCATTATCTTGAAAACCTATAAGTATGCATGCATGTAAATCATGAAGAGAATGTTTTATATAATAGTTATATTGTAGAATTTGATTATGATCTTACATGTTATTATTTTGAGAGAGGGGAATATGGTTATAAAAAAATTCATGTTACTAAATTACCTAGTTTCATGTTAAAATTGTTAATATTTCATTCCTCTTTCTTGCATATGCTACATATTGTTTGCCTTAATAATTTGTTTATTTATAAGATTACTTCTTGTTCAGTACAACCACCCTGAACACATCAAGAGACGAGATTTGTCCATACCCCTTCATAATAAAGGGTATGATGGTCTTCTCCAAACCAAATAGTGCGCCAATTAGGCATCGAACACAGGACCTCCAGGGGTTGCGAAATTGCTAATGGCCAACAGAACCATCACAATTTGGTGATACATATGTAGCGCAGTACTCTATCACCTATAATGGACGTACATCATGAGTTTTTTATTAGAAATAATGTAGTTGATCAAAATTGATACTGTACAACCGGGCCGGACATTCTAGCTAAATCGTTTTGTTAGCTAAAAAAAATAATGTGTTTTTTTAATACGAAATATTTTTCAAAATTTGACTTCTTTTGGAAACACATTTTTTTAAAATTTGCGAGACTTTTTTATGAAAACTACTTAGATTTCGTGAATATTTTTAAAATTTTACAAACTGTTTTTCAAAATTGTAAACATATTTCCTGAAACTGTAGACATTTTCATAATTTATCAAATTTGTGAGCATTTCTTGGAAACGTGAATAATTTTTTAATTTCTGAATATTTTCTTTAAATGGCAACACTTTTTCAAATTGGCGAGCGTTATTCGGAAACACAAACATATTTTCAAATTTACGTATATTTTTTCAAATATACTAACATTTTCTGAAAACGTTCTTATTTTCTAAGGCCTAAGCATTTTTTTGTCGCAATTTTTGTTTTGTTTTTCTTCTCTTTTCATTAATTCATTTTTCTACTTTTGAACTTTATTACTCTTTGTGAAACTTGTTAAAAAATTTGAAAAATTGTTTGGCATTACATAAAATGTTCTTATTTTCATATATTTTTTAATATTCTAAAAATATTCTGGAATTACATAAAACATTCCAGTTTTCAATTATTTTTCACAAATTTAAGAAATGTATGCATTTTAGAAAAGTTGATAATTTTTTAAAAAGTATGTGGTTTGCATTTTTTTGTTTGAAAATTTCATCATTTTCCGTAATTTGTTAACAATGTTGGAAAAAGGTGTTCAAGTTTGTAAATTTTCATACACACTTTGAAATTCCAAAATTGTTGACAAATTTCAAGAAATTGTTACGCAAAAATAAAATGTTCATTTGACCGATAATGACGGGAATGACAAATACACTTACCTAAACTGATATACTTTAGGCTATGGATAAATGATCTCAGCTTCTAGTATGCAAGTTGCGACACGCCTAACCATTTATTGACCTTTTTTTACCAAGAAAACTTTAGAAAATGCAAAACTTGTCGAAAACCCAAGCAACTTGATTTGGTGCCTTGAATTGGTCATAAAAGGCCATGGAAAAAATATTAGGGGCATGTCACCTGCTGTCAATAGTTGGGTTCATTTCAAGAATGTCCAAAATAACACCGTGTTTAACATAGCTTGTCGGAATAGTCATCCCATGCTAGGTTTGAAGGGAAAATGTATTTAAAATCATAATTTATATAGGTACATAAAATTGTCATTTCAAGTTTCTAACATAACTAATAAAATACAAAATGATAGAATTAAAAACAACAAATGCTTTTTTAAAAGCATTGAATAAATATTTAAAGGAAGAAATAATTTATAATAGTTAGTTAAAACTTTTATTTTGTTATTTCAATTTTTTGAAAAGGTTTAAGAAAATAAAGGTTAAATAGGATAAAAAATAAATTGTTTTAAATAGAGCAAAAAACAAAAAAAGAGAAAAAAATCTCAGGCCTTGCGCAACTAAGCGACGCCATCGCTCCTGTCGGGCGACTATTGGAATTTGTTAACAATTTAAAAAATGTTCTCGTTTTCAAAAAAAAATTGTTCACAAAATTGAAAAAATGTTCGGGAAAATTGAGAACACTTTTTTATATCATTTATTTATTGTTCGCATTTCTGAAAAATGTTTTTGAATTTAATTTTTTCTCCCTGCTCTCCAAAAATGTTTGTTTTCACAATTTTGTTTATGCTAGTCAAAAAATTATTCACATTTTGGCATTTTGAACTACTTTTTAAAGACATGAACATTTTTTCAAGTTACCTCACAATTTTTTAAATGCAAATATTTTTAGATCTGTGAATTGTTTTTGGAAATAATGAACTTTTTGAAATTTTGAACAACATTTTGGAAGCGCGGCCATTTTTTGCAAAAATGAAAGAAGAAACATAACAGGAAAATGAAAATAAAAAATATTATGGAAAAAACCGATTCACAAAGTGTTCCTAAGTTTTTTAAATATACCCAGCCCGTCCATTACTTAAAGTGCCTGGCTTTACTTTTCATCAAAGGTGTGTTGTCCAAGTGGTTGTGGACGCAATTCATGTTGTAGGTGGTAGGGGGTTCAATTCCCAGCTTGTGTGAGCCTTTTTGTTACTTTTCATCGCATGCTGCCGCTAATGGGCTGGCCCAAGTGAACTGCCCGGCGTATATACATTACATACAAAAGTAGATATAAATTGTGAAAAGTCCATATTACCCTTTATACCTTTTGCAAGGCTTTGTACCGAAGTGGGACTCTTATAAGATTCCTATGCATGGAAGTATGTTAGACTCAAATGTGTTTGCTACATGCTATTTAATGCTCTCTTTATTCTTCAATTCTTGTCTTTCATGTGAGCATCACTACAATCTCAAGCCTATCTTAATGGTTAGAAAGAAAGGGCTTGTTTGTTGAGTGCGGCTAATCTGCACCCGGGCTCAGCTGCACCCATGCTTAGAAAAAAATACAAAAAAAATACTAGAAAAATTCAAAAAATTCCAATTTTTTTTGTGGTGGTAGATAATTTGACGCGTGAGGTGTGCCCCAAAAATTAGCTCATTTGAGCATCTGAGCAGCTCTCGGCAAAAAAGACAAAATCAGGGTCTGTAAAAATGTATATTGTTCAGGCACTGTTTTGACCCGATTTGTCTTTTTTGCCGAGAGCTGCTCAGATGTCCAAATGAGTTGCATTTTGGGGCGCACCTCACGCATCAAATTATCTACCACCACAAAAAAATTTGGAATTTTTTGAATTTCTCTAGTATTTTTTTTAAATTTTTTGCTGAGAGGGAGCAGATGAGCCCGGGCACCGTTTTGAGTTTTCGTTGTTGGGAGACATACCAATAGTTATTTTTATTTTGTGAGTCTACATGATTATTACTACTATAGTCATCATGTTTGTTTCTTTTCTTTCATTTTTTGTGCCAAGTAAAACCTTTAGGGTGATTTGGATGCTTGTTTATTTGGTTCTGTGCAAAAACAGAAACTTTTGCATCACTTATCTAAATTTGTATTCTTTACTCAAGCGTGATAAAATGCTGAATTTTATATACACTGATTCTATTCAAATTTTCTAAGTTTTGTTAATTTTTCTGAATTTTTGGAGTTATAGAAAGTATAATTAAAAATTAGATTTTTACGTGTTGTTTTGTTTTTGACAGACTTTGTTTCGATTTCATAGTTTGCTTATTTTTGAATTTCCATGCCTTATATTGGGAGGTATAAATTGTTTGAATAATATAATGCAGTAGAAATTATGTGAGAACAAGTATGGATCTTGTCTTGACAGTACCCAAGTGAACAATTAATTTTATTATACTAACCTATCTCACGAGTTCCGTTAAGTTTTGTGTGAATGAAGTTTTTTCAAGTTTTGGGTGAGATGGAGATATGATAAGAACAAGGAGCGGCAAGAGTCTAAGCTTGGGTATGCCCATGGCACCCCAAGGTAATACTGAAGGAAGACTCAAGCGTCTAAACTTGGGATGCCCCGGATAGCATTTCCTCTTCCGTCTTCAATACTACCGGTAAACCTTACTCGAAGCTATATTTTTATTCTTCACACGATATGTGTTTTGCTTGGAGCGTCATTGCTTTTATTTTAGTTTTTCTTGCTGAACTTCACAATCATCTTTTCATGGACACATTTATTAGAGATACACACATTCATCTTAAATTTATAGAATGATCATCTATATTTCACTTATATCTTTTTGAGTTGAGGCAATTACTCTAGTACTTCACTTATATTTTTTTGAGCATGGTGATGTGTTTTATAGAAATTATTTGCACTCTACTGCTTAACTTATATCCTTTTGTGAGTTAAATAGGAAGTGGTAATTTGCATTAGTTATATGATTGGTCCAAAAATGATAGTTATATAGTAGTGGCATAATAAAAATTTGCATGGACTTGTAGATCATTGAACGTGAAAGTGTTTGATCCATTGCAATAGTTTTGCGACATTGAGATGATGATATATGAGTGTGTTAGTGAGTGATTATGGTTTAGTAGTAATATTGACGTTAAGGCTTATGAGTCCATATACATGAAAGTGTTAGTCCTTGGCATAGTGAGGAAGTTGGAGCATGATTTATCATTGATTAATATCCTTTGTGTTGCTTGGATCAGGGCCCCGTGATGGTTTTATCCTACCAAGCAGCATGCGAGTTATTCTTTGCTTTAGAGGACTATTTTTACAATAAATTTTTGAGTTATTTTATGACTAATGTGAGTTTTTGTACTTTAAAGCACTTCCACCCATTCATATTTTGCCAGCCTCCTAGTATCCTGCATTGTCCACTCTCACCTCAAGACACGGCGCACACTTTGTCGGTGCATCCAACCCCGTGGTATGATACACTCTTTCACACATAAGCCTCACTATATCTTCCTCAAAATAGCCACCATATCTACATATAATGGCATTTTTGAAGCCATTCCGAGATATATTGTCATGCAACTTCCATGTGCATTTACATGACTTGAGCATTCACTTGTCATATTGCTTTGCATGATCATATAGAGTTGACATGATATTTTGTGGCAAAGCCACCGTTCATCATTATAATACAAGTTACGCTAGATCATTGTGCATCCATGTATACTACTAGAGGCATTCACTTTTAGTCATTATGTTATTCATATGTTCATGATTTATAAGTAAATAAAAGTGTGATGATCATCATTGTTAGAGTGTGCCCCTACCTGTGAGGGAATGAATAGGACGAAAAAACAGGGGATGAGGTCCATGAGGCCATTCAGAAAAAAAAGGAAAAAATAGAAAAATAGAAAAAAAATAAGTGAAAAAAAGAGAGGAGACACACTACTATCCTTTTACCACACTTATGCTTCAAAGTAGCATCATGCATTCCATATAGAGAGTCTCCATGATTTTCATTTTCATATACTAGTGAGATTTTTTACATTATAGAATTGACTTGCATATTCTGATGACGAGCTTCCTCAAATGCTCGAGGTCTTCATGAGCAAGTAAGTTGAATGCACACCCACTTAATTTCATATAAAGAGCTTTCATATACTTATATCTCTAGCGCATCCATTGCATGTCAATCCATACTCCTCGCATTGACATCAATTACAAAGCCTCTTGATTGCCTAACAATCAAGCCTCATTTATGCGAGACTTTCTTATACCTTTTTGTCTTCCCTTATAAACCCCCATCAGCAGTCTCTTTATCATTCAAAGTGCTAAGTCCTTGGCTCACGCCCAAGTATTGTGTGAGAGTTGAAAAAACTAAAGTGAGAAAAAAGTATGATTCAGTTGTTTGGTTTGACACCGGGGTTGTTTGTGATTTGGTATCTTTATGTTAGGAAAGACTGAGCATGACATGCTTTACATGATTAAATGTGTAGGGTGTTGGGTAACGTAGTAATTTCAAAAATAATTCCTACGCACACGCAAGATCATGGTGATGACATAGCAACGAGAGGGGAGAGTGTTGTCCACGTACCCTCGTAGAGCATAAGCGGAAGCGTTAGCACAATGCGGTTGATGTAGTCGTACGTCTTCATGATCCGACCGATCCAAGCACCGAACGTACGGCACCTCCGAGTTCAGCACATGTTCAGCTCGATGACGATCCCCGAGCTCCGATCCAGCAAAGCTTCGGGGATGAGTTCCGTCAGCACGACGGCGTGGTGACGATGATGATGTTCTACCGGCGCAGGGCTTCGCCTAAACTCCGCGACGATATGACCGAGGTGGAATATGGTGGAGGGGGGCACCGCACACGGCTAAGGAACAATCCGTAGATCAACTTGTGTGTCATGGGGTGCCCCCCTGCCCCCGTATATAAAGGAGGGAGGGGGGAGGTGCGGCCGGCCTAGGAGGGGGCGCGCCAAGGGGAGTCCTACTCCCACCGGGAGTAGGACTCCCTCCTTCCTTGTTGGAGTAGGAGAAGGGGAAAGAGGGGGAGAGGGAAAAGGAAAAGGGGGCTGCGCCCCTTGTCCAATTCGGACCAGAGGGGGGGCGCAGGCCTCTTTCCTTTTGGCCTCTCTCCTCTATTCCCGTATAGCCCAATAAGGCCCATATACTCCCCGGCGAATTCCCGTAACTCTCCGGTACTCCGAAAAATACCCGAATCACTCGAAACCTTTCCGAACTCCGAATATAGTCGTCCAATATATCGATCTTTATGTCTCGACCATTTCGAGACTCCTCGTCATGTCCCCGATCTCATCCGGGACTCCGAACTCCTTCGGTACATCAAAACTCATAAACTCATAATATAACTGTCATCAAAACCTTAAGCGTGCGGACCCTACGGGTTCGAGAACAATGTAGACATGACCTAGAACTATTCTCATTCAATAACCAATAGCGGAACCTGGATGCCCATATTGGTTCCTATATATTCTACGAAGATCTTTATCGGTCAAACCGCATAACA
Organism: Triticum aestivum; assembly: GCF_018294505.1. Classification (NCBI taxonomy): domain Eukaryota; kingdom Viridiplantae; phylum Streptophyta; class Magnoliopsida; order Poales; family Poaceae; genus Triticum; species Triticum aestivum. The sequence continues at coordinate 560,253,131 of NC_057798.1, forward strand.
ACATACGTTGTTCCCTTTGTCATCGGTATGTTACTTGCCCGAGATTTGATCGTCGGTATCCAATACCTAGTTCAATCTCGTTACCGGCAAGTCTCTTTACTCGTTACGTAATGCATCATCCCGCAACTAACTCATTAGTCACATTGCTTGTAAGGCTTATAGTGATGTGCATTACCGAGGGCCCAGAGATACCTCTCCGACAATCGGAGTGACAAAACCTAATCTCGAAATACGCCAACTCAACATGTACCTTCGGAGAGACCTGTAGTACTCCTTTATAATCACCCAGTTACGTTGTGACGTTTGGTAGCACCCAAAGTGTTCCTCCGATAAACGGAAGTTGCATAATCTCATAGTTACAGGAACATGTATAAGTCATGAAGAAAGCAATAGCAACATACTAAACGATCAAGTGCTAGGCTAACGGAATGGGTCATGTCAATCACATCATTCTCCTAATGATGTGATCCCATTAATCAAATGACAACACATGTCTCTGGTTAGGAAACATAACCATCTTTGATTAATGAGCTAGTCAAGTAGAGGCATACTAGTGACTATATGTTTGTCTATGTATTCACACATGTATCATGTTTCCGGTTAATACAATTCTAGCATGAATAATAAACATTTATCATGAAATAAGGAAATAAATAATAACTTTATTATTGCCTCTAGGGCATATTTCCTTCAGTCTCCCACTTGCACTAGAGTCAATAAGCTAGTTCACATTGCTATGTGATTTAACACCAATATTCACATCTGCATGTGATTAATACCCATAGTTCACATCATCATGTGATCAACACCCAAAGGGTTTACTAGAGTCAATAATATAGTTCACATTGCTATGTGATTAACACCCAAAAGAGTACTAAGGTATGATCATGTTTTGCTCGTGAGAGAAGCTTAGTCAACGGGTCTGTCATATTCAGAGCCGTATGTATTTCGCAAATATTCTATGTCCACAATGCTCTGCACGGAGCTACTCTAGCTAATTGCTCCCACTTTCAATATGTATCCAGATTGAGACTTAGAGTCATCTGGATTGGTGTAAAAGCTTGCATCGTTGTAACTTTTACGACGGGCTCTTTTATCACCTCCATAATCGAGAAACATCTCCTTAGTCCTCACTAAGGATATTCTTGACCCATGTCCAGTGATCTACTTATTAGATCAAAATTGTATTCCTTTGCCAAACACCGAGCAAGGTATACAATAGGTCTGGTTCATAGCATAGCATACTTTATAGAACCTATGACTGAGGCATAGGGAATGACTTTTCATTCTCTTTCTATTTTCTGCAATGGTCGGGTCTTGAGTCTTACTCAACTTCACACCTTGTAACACAGGCAAGAACTCCTTCTTTGACTGTTCCATTTTGAACTATTTCAAAAATTTATCAAGGTATGTACTCATTGAAAAATCTTATCAAGCGTCTTGATCCATCTATATAGATCTTGATGCTCAATGTGTAAGCAGCTTCACCGAGGTCTTGCTTTGAAAAACTCTTATTCAAGTATCCTTTCATGCTATCCAGAATTTCCATATCATTTCCAATTAACAATATTTCATCCACATATAATATTAGAAATGCTACAGAGCTCCCACTCACTTTCTTGTAAATACAGGCTTCTTCAAAAGTCTGTATAAAACCATATGCTTTGATCAACTCATCAAAGCATATATTCCAACTCCGAGATGCTTGCACCAGTCCATAGATGGATCGCTGGAGCTTGCACAATTTGTTAGCACCTTTAGGATTGACAAAACCTTCTGGTTGCATCATATACAACTCTTCTTTAAGAAAACCATTAAGGAATGCAGTTTTGTTTATCCATTTGCCAGATTTCATAAAATGCGGCAATTGCTAACATGATTCAGACAGACTTAAGCATAGATACGAGTGAAAAACTCTCATCGTAGTCAACACCTTGAACTTGTCGAAAACCTTTTGCGACAATTCTAGCTTTGTAGATAGTAACACTATCAGCGTCCGTCTTCCTCTTGAAAATCCATTTAATCTCAATGGCTTGCCGATCATCGGGCAAGTCAACCAAAGTCCATACTTTGTTCTCATACATGGATCCCATCTCAGATTTCATGGCCTGAAGCATTTTTGCGGAATCTGGGCTCACCATCGCTTCTTCATAGTTCGTAGGTTCATCATGATCTAGTAGCATGACTTCCAGAACGGGATTGCCGTACCACTCTGGTGCGGATCTTACTCTGGTTTACCTACGAGATTCGGTAGTAACTTGATCTGAAGTTACATGATCATCATCATTAGCTTCCTCACTAATTGGTGTAGTAGTCACAGGAACAGATTTCTGTGATGAACTACTTTTCAATAAGGGAGAAGGTACAATTACCTTATCAAGTTCTACTTTCCTCCCACTCACTTCTTTCGAGAAAAACTCCTTTTCTAGAAAGGATCCATCTTAGCAATGAACATCTTGCTTTCGGATCTGTGATAGAAGGTGTACCCAATAGTTTCTTTTGGGTATTCTATGAAGACGCACTTCTCCGATTTGGGTTTGAGCTCATCATGCTGAAACTTTTTCACATAAGCATCGCAACCCCAAACTTTAAGAAACGACAGCTTAGGTTTACTGCTAAACCATAGTTCATAACGTGTCGTCTCAACGGATTTAGATGGTGCCCAATTAAACGTGAATGCAGCTGTCTCTAATGCATAACCCCAAAACGATAGTGGTAAATCGGTAAGAGACATCATAGATTGTACTATATCCAATAAAGTACTGTTATGACGTTCGGACACACCATTAAGCTGTGGTGTTCCAGGTGGCATGAGTATGTGAAACTATTCCACATTGTTTTAATTGAAGACCAAACTCGTAACTCAAATATTTGTCTCCACGATCAAATTGCAGAAACTTTATTTTCTTGTTACGATGATTCTCCACTTCACTCTGAAATTCTTTGAACTTTTCAAATGTTTCAGACTTGTGCTTCATTAAGTAGATATACTCATATCTGCTCAATTCATCTTGTGAAGGTCGGAAAATAAAGATACCCGCCACAAGTATCAACACTCGTTGGACCATATACATCGGTATGTATTATTTCCATCAAGTCAGTAGCTCGTTCCATTGTTCCGGAGAACGGAGTTTTAGTCATCTTGCCTAAAAGGCACGGTTCGCAAGCATTAAATGATTCATAACCAAGTGATTCCGAAAATCCATCTTTATGGAGTTTCTTCATGCGCTTTACACCGATATGACCCAAACGGCAGTGCCACAAATAAGTTGCACTATCATTATTAACTTTGCATCTTTTGGCATCAATATTATGAATATGTGTATCACTACGATCGAGATCCAACAAACTATTTTCATTGGGTGTATGACCATTGAAGGTTTTATTCATGTAAACAGAACAACAATTATTCTCTGATTTTAAATGAATAACCGTATTGCAATAAACATGATCAAATCATATTCATGCTCAACGCAAACGCCAAATAACATTTATTTAGGTTTAACACTAAGCCCGAAAGTATAGGGAGTGTGCGATGATGATTATATCAATCTTGGAACCACTTCCAACACACATCATCACTTCACCCTCAACTAGTTTCTGTTTATTCTGTAACTCCTGTTTTGAGTTACTAATTTTAGCAACTAAACAAGTATCAAATACTCAGGGGCTACTATAAACACTAGTAAAGTACACATCAATAACATGTATATCAAATATAACCTTGTTTACTTTGTCATCCTTCTTATCCACCAAATATTCAGGGCATTTCCGCTTCCAGTGACCATTTCCTTTGCAGTGTAAGCACTCAGTTTCAGGCTTTGGTCCAGCTTTGGTCTTCTTCACGGGAGTGACAACTTGCTTGCCATTCTGCTTGAAGTTCCCTTTCTTTCCCTTTGCCCTTTTCTTGAAACTAGTGGTCTTGTCAATCATCAACACTTGATGCTCTTTCTTGATTTCTACCTTCGTCGATTTGAACATCACGAAGAGCTCGGGAATCATTTTCGTCATCCCTTGCATACTATAGTTCATCACAAAGTTCTACTAACTTGGTGATGGCGACTAGAGAATTTTGTCAATCACTATCTTATCTGGAAGATTAACTCCCACTTGATTCAAGCGATTGAAGTACCCAGATAATCTGAGCACATGTTCACTAGTTGAGCGATTCTCCTCCATCTTTTAGCTATAGAACTTGTTGGAGACTTCATATCTCTCAACTCGGGTATTTGCTTGAAATATTAACTTCAACTCCTGGAACATCTCATATGATCCATGACGTTCAAAACGTCTTTGAAGTCCCGATTCTAAGCCGTTAAGCATGGTGCACTAAACTATCAAGTAGTCATCATACTGAGCTAGCCAAACGTTCATAACGTCTGCATCTGCTCCTGCAATAGGTCTGTCACCTAGCGGTGTATTAAGGACATAATTCTTCTGTGCAGCAATGAGGATAAAACTCAGATCACGGATCCAATCCGCATCATTGCTACTAACATCTTTCAACACAATTTTCTCTAGGAACATATCAAAATAAACATATGAAAGCAACAACGCAAGCTATTGATCTACAACATAATTTGCAAAATACTACCAGAAGTAAGTTCATGATAAATTAAAGTTCAATTAATCATATTACTTAAGAACTCCCACTTAGAAAGACATCTCTCTAGTCATCTAAGTGATCACGTGATCCAAATCAACTAAGCAATGTTCGATCATCACGTGAGATGGAGTAGTTTCAATGGTGAACATCATTATGTTGATCATATCTACTATATGATTCACGCTCGACCTTTCGGTCTCCGTGTTCCGAGGCCATATCTATATATGCTAGGCTCGTCAAGTTTAACCCGAGTATTCCGCGTGTGCAACTGTTTTGCACACGTTGTATTTGAACGTAGAGCCTATCACACCCGATCATCACGTGGTGTCTCAGCACGAAGAACTTTCGCAACGGTGCATACTCAGGGAGAACACTTCTTGATAATTAGTGAGAGATCATCTTAAAATGCTACCGTCAATCAAAGCAAGATAAGATGCATAAATGATAAACATCACATGCAATCAATATAAGTGATATGATATGGCCATCATCATCTTGTGCTTGTGATCTCCATATTCGAAGCACCGTCGTGATCACCATCGTCACCGGCGCGACACCTTGATCTCCATCGTAGCATCGTTGTCGTTACGCCATCTATTGCTTCTACGACTATCGCTACCGCTTAGTGATAAAGTAAAGCAATTACAGGGCGATTGCATTTCATACAATAAAGCGACAACCATATGGCTCCTGCCAGTTGCCGATAACTCGGTTACAAAACATGATCATCTCATACAATAAAATATAGCATCACGTCTTGACCATATCACATCACAACATGCCCTGCAAAAACAAGTTAGACGTCCTCTACTTTGTTGTTGCAAATTTTACGTGGCTGCTACGGGCTTAGCAAGAACCGTTCTTACCTACGCATCAAAACCACAACGATAGTTCGTCAAGTTGGTGCTGTTTTAACCTTCACAAGGACCGGGCGTAGCCACACTCGGTTCAACTAAAGTGAGAGAGACAGACACCCGCCAGTCACCTTTAAGCACGAGTGCTCGTAACGGTGACACCAGTCTCGCGTAAGCGTACGCGTAATGTCGGTCCGGGCCGCTTCATCTCACAATACCGTCGAACCAAAGTATGACATGCTGGTAAGCAGTATGGCTTATATCGCCCACAACTCACTTGTGTTCTACTCGTGCATATGACATCTACGCATAAAACCAGGCTCGGATGCCACTGTTGGGTAACGTAGTAATTTCAAAAAAATTCTTACGTACACGCAAGATCATGGTGATGACATAGCAACGAGAGGGGAGAGTGTTGTCCACGTACCCTCGTAGACCGTAAGCGGAAGCGTTAGCACAACGCGGTTGATGTAGTCGTACGTCTTCACGATCCGACCGATCCAAGCACCGAACGTACGGCACCTCCGAGTTCAGCACACGTTCAGCTCGATGACGATCCCCGAGCTCTGATCCAGCAAAGCTTCGGGGATGAGTTCCGTCAGCACGACGGCGTGGTGACGATGATGATGTTCTACCGGCGCAGGGCTTCGCCTAAACTCCGCGACGATATGATCGAGGTGGAATATGGTGGAGGGGGGCACCGCACACGGCTAAGGAACAATCCGTAGATCAATTTGTGTGTCATGGGGTGCCCCCTGCCCCCATATATAAAGGAGGGAGGGGGGAGGTGCGGCCGGCCTAGGAGGGGGCGCGCCAAGGGGAGTCCTACTCCCACCGGGAGTAGGACTCCCTCCTTCCTTGTTGGAGTAGGAGAAGGGGAAAGAGGGGGAGAGGGAAAAGGAAAAGGGGGCTGCGCCCCTTGTCCAATTTGGACTAGAGGGGGGCGCATGCCTCTTTCCTTTTGGCCTCTCTCCTCTATTCCCGTATAGCCCAATAAGGCCCATATACTCCCCGGCGAATTCCCGTAACTCTCCGGTACTCCGAAAAATACCCGAATCACTCGGAACCTTTCCGAACTCCGAATATAGTCGTCCAATATATCAATCTTTATGTCTCGACCATTTCGAAACTCCTCGTCATGTCCCCGATCTCATCCGGGACTCCGAACTCCTTCGGTACATCAAAACTCATAAACTCATAATATAACTGTCATCGAAACCTTAAGCGTGCGGACCCTACGGGTTCGAGAACAATGTAGGCATGACCTAGAACTATTCTCGGTCAATAACCAATAGCGGAACCTGGATGCCCATATTGGTTCCTATATATTCTACGAAGATCTTTATCGGTCAAACCGCATAACAACATACGTTGTTCCCTTTGTCATCGGTATGTTACTTGCCCGAGATTTGATCGTCGGTATCCAATACCTAGTTCAATCTCGTTACCGGCAAGTCTCTTTACTCGTTACATAATGCATCACCCCGCAACTAACTCATTAGTCACATTGCTTGTAAGGCTTATAGTGATGTGCATTACCGAGAGGGCCCAGAGATACCTCTCCGACAATCGGAGTGACAAAACCTAATCTCGAAATACGCCAACTCAACATGTACCTTCGGAGACACCTGTAGTACTCCTTTATAATCACCCAGTTACGTTGTGACGTTTGGTAGCACCCAAAGTGTTCCTCCGGTAAACAGGAGTTGCATAATCTCATAGTTACAGGAACATGTATAAGTCATGAAGAAAGCAATAGCAACATACTAAACGATCAAGTGCTAGGCTAACGGAATGGGTCATGTCAATTACATCATTCTCCTAATGATGTGATCCCATTAATCAAATGACAACACATGTCTCTGGTTAGGAAACATAACCATCTTTGATTAATGAGTTAGTCAAGTAGAGGCATACTAGTGACTATATGTTTGTCTATGTATTCACACATGTATCATGTTTCCGGTTAATACAATTCTAGCATGAATAATAAACATTTATCATGAAATAAGGAAATAAATAATAACTTTATTATTGCCTCTAGGGCATATTTCCTTGATAGGGATCATGTTCTTTAGCATCTTTATTTTGAAAGGCAATGCTTGTTTACTAGTATGCTTATGTATTATTGTTTCAATATCAAACTGATAGACTATTGCCTTGAATCGCTCGTGTCCCAATATTCATACCACAGTTACACCATTTGATTAAGTATATGTTAGGGAACATTCAACATCAAAAATTCGTTTGTTATCATTTACCTACTCGAGAACGAGCGGGAATTAGAACGACTTGCCCGCGCCCTCGGTGGGCCTCTTGCATGGATTGCCAAGCGTCAGTAATCCTTTTTCCGTGAGCATGCGCCAAAGATCCCACCACGTACGCACATAAGCCCACCGCCTGTATGCTCGTCCGATCGGTCCAACCGACCAAATCGTGACATGTCTCGCGTACTGCCGCGAAGCGGACACACACCTCTCGTTGATCCATCAATATGTGTGTATTGTGTTTTCTGTTTTTTTATCTCGTCGAGAATAGTGTAGCCAATGACAATGTCATTTCGGACTCGGTCCTTCCTTTAGACCAACAAGCGCGTCCTCAAAAAACTTATCCTGTTACCACCTGTTAGAATTTTTTTTAACTGAGTTAAACCTCTTTTCATTGCAAATGAACGAAAATACAGCAATTCCAGTATTCAGGGGGAGTGAAAGAGGTAGAGTGAGTTCAATCACTATCAGGAAATCCACTGCATTCGCCCGCCGTTAAAACGAATGCTATGGGACGAAAACCTGACAACACCAAAATAAATTCAGGGCACAAGTCGATCTACCGATGATCAAACAATCACACGAGAAACGACACCAAGATTTCTTACCGAGGTTCACCAAATATCAGGGGGCATGACCATGGCCACTCCTCCCTCCTCCCTGTTGATAGCGTTATAATACCGCGCGCCTAGCACCCCGGGGCCGACACATGCCATCGGCTAACTGCACTTGCGTCAATTATACCTGGCCATACCTCAGGCCAGGCCGGGCTTCGGGCCGGGCCTAGCCAAGCCTGACGAAAAAAACCCAGGCTCGGGCCCGGCCCGACCCGAACACGTAAAAGCCCGTCGGGCTTCGGGCCGGCCCGGCCCATCCTTCAGGAAAACGCGAAAACAACGGGGCCGGCCCGGCCTTCAGGTTTAAAATCTAGGCCCGGACCCAACCCGGGAGCAGCGTCGGGTCAGGCCGGGTCGGGCTTTTTCGGGCCAGGTCGGGCCAGGCCGTTCGGGCCGGGCTGCCCATGGCCAGGACTAGTGTCAATCAACACGCCCGTGCGTGACGCAGTCTCCTCTTTTCCCTGCGCCGCGACGAAGACGGATGATCGCCGGCTCTGATTGATGATCATCATGTAGCACGCGAAATAAAGTTGTAAACAAATGCTTCGACAGTGATTTCTTAAGTAGTCTTGCCGCTGCTACAAGTTCATACAACAGACACCCACAAAAACTCCAAGATGAAAAAGACAAGAAATGCTTCGCCTGCAGCCAGGCATCGGGGTTGGTTATGTGGGCCGTTGTTTCATCTCCATTTCACAGTTTGGGTCCCAAACCGGCGTTCACTTTCAGGCCACTACGGGATAGTACTTGTACTGCTACTAGCTAGACAGCCAGAGTGGGCCGCTGGTCTCATGGAGCGCGTACCGGCGTGGCGTGGGGGCGTGGCGGTGTGTCGGGACTCGGGACTTGTCCATTGCCTTGCCTTCCTCCTTGGTAAAACTCGGCGACTGTCGGTGGAGCATTTTCTTGCAGTTCTCTGGATCAGACCCCGCGACCGCGTGAACGGTCGATGAGATGAGTTCTGTAGGAGGAGCAGTGGTTTTCTCTTTTGAGACTGTACTCCATTAAGAGCATGAAGACGAAAGAGCTTAGTTGGAGTACGTAGTCCTACCTCTTTATTGCTACCTGCTGGAACCGACTAGCGAGCACAGCAATCGAGCTCACCGCTACGTTCTTGAGCTCTTGGCAGTGGCAACCAACGACGGGTGAACCATACACAGGGGCGTCTTTTGTGTGCCACGCCTGGTAATTTGCTGCGGATATCACCAGTTGATCAGGTTCAGGATCACCACACAAGTTCGTAATCAGCAAAACTCCGGATATGAACTTGTGCAGTGTCACCTGGCCCGGCTGCGGAATGAAACAAACTTGACACCGCCAAACAGTCAAACACTAACCAAAGCTCATCGTAACACGTGCTCAAAACCGCTACTCCCAAGGATCGGTAGCCTTCAAAACAAGCAACGAGTTTACGCTGCAAGTAGTGTGGCTGTACTCCTCGGATCTGCACTAAGCCTGCACAAAGTCAACGTCTGACGACAACATCATTCACAACACTCTAGCTGCAGCAAGCGAGCGATCATTCCTTTCACCAACCGGAGACAGTAACACGGGAGAAAAGGGAGAAACCGACCGAGCCCTTTCTTAAGCCTCTTTTTTTTTTTTGACACAGGTTCTTTCATTCTTTGGCCTCCCCGGCACGAGATGAAGGAGCCAAATGATTTTCCCCGCCTTTACCAAAAGAGCAATGCTATGCACACGACACCATATAGACGATTTGTGCACGACAATCAAATCTGGCCGTGCATGAATGGCAAGAGACATCAGTACATGGCTAGATTGGTCTTCGTGCAATAGTCGTCCACAGCATTTGTCGTGTGCACAGCATTTTCCTTACCAAAAAGGTTCCGGCCGAGCACTTGGCCACCGACCACTCACGTCGCAACAAACCACACACTAACCTAATCGTTCAGGGCCCATCAACGCTTTAAACCAAAGTGGAAACGCCGGATCAGATTCCTGAAATCTGGAGCCACAGGCTTGAGATTTGCGCCACAAAACGACGTCCAGTTAGCTGCTCTCAACGAATTAAGTAGTGCATGCATTTGACACAATCTAAGTTTCCACGCCTTACCATATGATATACACCACCGAAAACATGCAAACAAAAATATCCCCTCGATTATTTTGGCAGTTTTATCGTATTACTATAGATAGAGTACATCTGTTTCAGATTTCGATCCTAACAGAAAACGAATGGAATCAAATAAGATATTCCCCCAACAGGCAAAAAAACAACAGCTGTACACAACCCGTCGCTGCATCTGGCGAGATCTCATCTCGTCTCAGCATCCGTCCCAGCAAAACCTCGACACACCCGTCACCACCATGCGGGCCTATATGTCAGTACCGAAAGGGCCACTCCAACCAGCGACATAAAATTGTCCACCTGGGCCCGCGCCGGGCCCATCCCATCCTGCGAGGCCACCAGGTACGGTGTGTCCGTCCGTCACTGCCCCTACACCGAGTCACCGACACCGACCCCGACGACGGCGACGCCGCAACCGAGCCGGGTCATGGGCAGTGATCCGGACTCGCACGACCGACTTGTCACTCCAGCGACCTGGGCCTCGCATTGTCAGGCCACGGCGGCGAGGAGGTCGTCACGGGCGCCGCGGCGGCGTAGCAGGTCGTAGGGCGCCCAGAGCGCGTCCAGCGGGCAGGGGCGGCCGGCATCCAGGCGAAGCCACGGCTTCCCCTTGCCGCTCCAGTGCAGCAGGCTCACCGGCCCCGGGTGCAGTTCCCGGCACTGCCCCGCCACGTTGTCGCCGCCGAGGCCGTGCTGGTTCCACCTGTGCTGCACGGCCTTCACGTCGCCGGCGAACACGAGGAGGAACGGCGGGAGAGACCCCAGCTCGTATATCCTGGCCTCCTGCTTCTGCACGTCCATCCAGTACTCGAGCTTGGCCGTGTACCCGCCAGCCCGCCACCTGTCGAGGTCGATGACCATGACCCCGGTGTTGAAGTAGCAGGGCGCGCGCGTGCGGTTGGCGAAGACGGAGGAGTAGGCGGGATGGCGCCAGAAGGCGTCGGTGAAGTAGAGGGTAAAGTTGGCGTTGCAGTACTCGGGCGCGGCGAGGGCGGCTTGGGGGCCGAGGTCGGTGGCCCAGAGGCGCGCGACGTCGTCGACGACGAGGAGGTCCGAGTCGAGGTAGAGGACGCGGGGGACGGAGCGGGGGAGGATGTCGGCGAGGTAGATGCGGGCGTAGTTGAGGGGCTGGTCGAGGGCGCGACGCACGGAGGAGGAGATCTTGCCGCGGACGAGGCGGGCGTCGAAGCGGTGCACGGTGGCCGGGAGCGTGGGGAAGGCGGCGGCGAGCGCGGCGCGGAGCCTGGCGAGGCGGCGGGCCGGGGAGGCCGAGGAGGCGACGAAGTGGAAGGCGATGGACTCCGGGCAGGCGGCGTGGCGGAGCACGGAGAGGACGCCCGCGAGGGACCCGCGCAGGTAGGTGCCGTCGAGGGTCATCGCGATGTGGATCGTGGGCGCGCCCGCGCACCCCGCGCCGTTGCGGAACGCCGGCGCCTCCCTGAACTCGGGCAGCTCGGCCGCCGCCGACGACGACGACGACGCGGCGACGGCGGCGGCGGCGAAGAGCAGGAGCGCGGCGAGGAGGCGCATTGCGGGGCGGGGACGGATGGGAGTGTGCACCGCTTTATTATTCCCCTCCCATCCGAGGAGAAGGGGAAGGTAAAGAATCGGGGAGGGGGGAATGGAATTTGGATGGGCACGGCACCGTCGGCACGGGTAGGAGGGGAGATGCAGAGTTAAGAGGCGGAGACGGCGGAGGGGAGGGTACAGGCTGGAAAGAGGGCGACGTGTGAGGTTTCCGCGTGGGTTTTCCGGGGCTTCTCGTTGGGATTTTTTCGTGTTTTTCCGGACGTTGGGCTTTGGTGGTTACGATTTCGACGGGGAGGCAGACGAGACGGCCGTAGCAAGCCCGTAGGCTTAGCAGGCTGCTGCGGCTGCGTGATCTTTGCGTGCGCTCTTTTTTAGCGGTAGCCGTTAGCCGGTTAGGCCCAAAGCACCAGCCGATTTAGGCCCTGTTTGTCTCGGCTTTTACTTCTGTTTTTTCAATGATTTCACTTCGGTCAAAAAACTATAAAAAAGCTATAAAAGCTTCTAAATAGGTATTTTAGAGCTTTTCTCATTTTGAAGCTAAATATTGTCATAAAAGTTTTAAAAAACTTTTATGGCTTTTTAATCAAAATAGAAAAGCTGCAAAAGCAGAAGCAAAATCACAAACAAACAAGACCTTAGTTTAGCCCGACAGTGGGCAAAGCTTAGTAAGGCTCGCACAAGACCCATTCAAGGCTTCTTTTTTCTCTTTCTTTTAGGTTAATTGAGCACAAAAAAGTGTTTTTTTAACCGTGCTCTCACCATTTTCCATTAAAGCACAAGAGAGTTATCCAATTAATTAGCAAAAAACCAGGTGCAAACCTTACAAACTTGGCCACAACAAGCCAAACACAGACCAAACTCAACACAAAGTGCAAACTCCAACCCTCATTGTTGCTCATCAGCGTCATCGTCATCAACTGAAGTGCCCTCAAACCCAGCTGTCGCACCAATGTCGGATTTCGGGCTCCGCAAACCCAAGAGAGATTCGAACTCAGCGGCGTGTGCGAAGAACTCAACCTCTCAAGCCGATCGATCCGCTGATCTCACGACCTAGCTCGATGAACACGACAGAGAAAGACACGGCCGTTTACCCAGGTTCAGGCCACCTTGTGGTGTAATACCCTACTACTGCTTTGTGGTGGATTAGCCTCGCGAGGGGCTGAGGATGAACTAGTACAAGTGGAAGAACATCCTCAGGAGGCGTGTTCTTGTGATGAGCTCTAGGGATTCGGTCTCCGGGGGTCCGATCCTTCTACGGTTGTGGCTAGACTATATTTATAATGGCCTTGGTCCTCTTCCTTCGAAACTTAGGCGGGAAGGGATCCCACAACGGCCAAATTTGAAAGGGAACAAGAAGTACATATAATCTTGACGAAAGGCGGTCTTCGCCTACAAAGCCTTTGAGCGTGACCTCGTGGTGGGATCGGCGATGACATCTATCCTGCCGTTCTGGCGGTCTTGGTCTCGTTGCAGGCAAATGGCAATCTTTGGCTGATTCCTTGGGGCTCCACACCTGCGCTTGCCTGCTTTGCACCAAATAGGAAACCTGCCGCTCTGCGCCCGCTGGCGCGCGCCTGGCCTTGGTCGTCATGGCTGATGTCATTTCGGCCTCGTGAGGCTGGGTCTTGCATAGAGATATCTGCTCCGTCAGGAGGCCACCTGTGGCGGTTGCTCCCTCTGGAGGTCTTGATGTCGCCCGCCTCGCGAGGCTTGGCCCCTCGCGAGGGTCTTGTCTTGCCGTAGTTTAAGCTGGGTCGTACCAAGCCGTCGATGAAGCCACATCATGGGCAGCAGGCAGGCAGGTCTGGGTACCCTGGTTCCCAGAACGCTGACAGAAGCCCCCGAGCCCAAGGCGCGCTCGCACTTGGCTTCGAGGCGAAGCCAAAGGGCAAGTACGGAATGCCGCAGGCTCCAATCGCCTGCGGACCGAGCCGGCGCGTGGCGCTTGATGGGACGTGGGCATCTCCGCTTCCCCATGTCGCCTCGGCAATTGTTCGACTTAACGACTGCCTGCTGCATGTAGAGAAAACCATCATTACTGAGGATCATGGGAGGCCGAGATTTACCTTCTCCTAGCTATAAATGGGGGAGCGGGCGGAGCCCCTGCCCATCTTCGCCTTCTTGCTCCCTGCTTCTCCCTCCTCTTGCTCCACCGTCTTGCTAGTGCATCCATGGCACCGATCAGGAGGTTCTCCACAGGGGAGAAAGGGAAGGCCCCCGAGGTGGAACCCGCGCTGCTCCCGCCGAAGAAGAGGCTGGATCACTCCCGGGACAGTGCCGATGAGGCCGCAATGACACGGCCTTGGCACGAACGGGCCCCGCCAGGCTTCTCTATTCCTTTGTACGCACGCGTGCAGGGCCCCGCGCATGATGATCGGCGTCGCGAGGAGCTGAGCCGTGGAGGCGGGCAAGCAGCAGCCGCGAGGCTGCCTCCTTCGCGGACCCACGCCGAAGGCTCGGTCCGGGAGTTCATGGTGTGGGCGGTAACGCCGTCGCACACATGGATTTGCCTCCCGAGGCCCTTTGCGAGGGAGATACCATCGAGGGGACCCATCGAGCTATGGCTGCAACACGACGGATGCTGCAGCCTAGCCGCAGAAGCAGAGGTCGAGGTTGTGGACACCGGTGATGCCTTCATGACCCGAGGGTGGGGCACGATTGCTCGCGCGTGCCACCCGGAGGGAGGCCACGCCATCCACTTCGTGTATGCCGGGGCGTCGACGCTCTTCTTCAAGGTCTTTGATGAGGAAGGCCGCGGTTGAGCTGCTGCTCTGATGGAGGTGGCTGCGGTGACAGGGCCATCGGCGGTGAACTTGCCCTTGGCCTTGCCAGCGATTCCTCCGACAGCGGGGACGCCTCTTCGGACAGCAGCAACGCTTCTTCCGAGCATGACTCGAGCGATGACGTCAGCTACGAACCACCGAGCTGACGTGGTGTTAGCTCAGCGTCGTCGGTCAAGCCGTTGGGGCCGCGCTTTGCATTTCCCACTACGGCATGGTCCCCCTTTCATTCTCGTAGTAGCTTAGCGCTCTACGTCTCTAGGACCTAGTCCCTAGGCAGGCTTCAGTCGTTGCTGGTATGCCAGGTCATGATGTCGTGGTCAAGGCCAGGAGGTGAGCGCCCAGAGGTCCGGTTGGAGCCCACGAGTCGCGATGCTCAGGAGGTCCCATTTGACGTGCAAGCAGCTCCCGAGGGACTGAAAAGGAAGCATCCTTGCCCCAGCGAGGTCGCGAGGGTCGTGAGGTTGATCATGAGACTGGTACTTTGCTCATGTTTGGAGACTTATCTTGGCGATCCGTGCTTATCTTCACACCGTGGTGGCAGCCTTCGCGTGATGCATGGCCGCATTTCCATAGCCGCGACAATCCTTAAGCGAAACTCGCATCGACCCCTTCCCCTTCCCTCATCTGGGTGCTCTACGTCCTCGGGTCCCGGCTCCCGAGCGAGGCTCAGCTGCCGCTAGTTGGTCAAGGCCAGGGGTGAGAGCTCGGGGGCCAGTAGGGGCCCCTGAGGCGCGATGCTCAGAGGCTCCCCCTTTAATACACAAGTGAATCGGGTAGGGGAAAGGGACGGCTGGCCTCGCGCAGGCGCCTTGGAGTGATCGTTGTCGGTGTCAAAACCGGCGGATCTCGGGTAGGGGGTCCCAAACTGTGCGTCTAAGGCTAATGGTAACAGGAGGCTGGGGACACGATGTTTACCCAGGTTCGGGCCCTCTCGATGGAAGTAATACCCTACTTCCTGCTTGATTGATCTTGATGATATGAGTATTACAAGAGTTGATCTACCACGAGATCATAGAGGCTAAACCCTAGGAGCTAGCCTATGATTATGATTGTTGTTGTCCTATGGACTAAACCCTCCGGTTTATATAGACACCGGAGGGGGCTAGGGTTACACAGAGTCGGTTACAGGGAAGGAGATCTACATATCCGAATTGCCAAGCTTGCCTTCCACGCCAAGGAGAGTCCCATCCGAACATGGGGCGAAGTCTTCAATCTTGTATCTTCATAGTCCAACAGTCCGGCCAAAGTATATAGTCCGGATGTCCGAGTACCCCCTAATCCAGGACTCCCTCAGTAGCCCCCGAACCAGGCTTCAATGACGATGAGTCCGGCGCACAAATTGTCTTCGGCATTGCAAGGCGGGTTCCATCTCCGAATCTAGAGTACCTGTTGTAGCGAATAGTGTCCGGCTTCCCATTAATGTTGTACTCCTCGGCTTATGTGCTTCAATAATGGTTATCTCCACATGTTGAGTGAATACGAGAAGTCGGGGCATTTTTATATTTGCCACCCTGACCATGTAAGTAAATCGTCTATTTAAAGAGACGGGGATCCTCAGATCCAAATCACACCATCCTCCCATTGGCAAGCTCTCATCAGAGCGCGCCCGGAAGAAACCAGCCAATCATGGCCGACCGTCGCAGCTCCTCCTCTTGCTCCCGTAGCACTAAGCCATGTGATTGGGAGAAGTCTTCTGTTCCCCATAGCCGACTAGTAGAGTTGCAGACCCAGGGGTCTCTTCCACCTGCATACATGGTCCCCGTCTGAGCCGGACTAGCCACCTATAATGGCGGGGAGCAAGCAGAGAGCTTTCCCAACCCATCTCAGGGGGAGCGGGTATGCCTTGTCCCTTATTTGCTGAGGGGACTCGGGTTTCCAATCCACCCGTTCCTCCGCGGGCTCCTGGAGTTCTATGGCCTCCAGCTGCATAATTTTACCCCTCCCTCCGTACTGCACATCGCAGGTTATGTTGCCTTCTGCGAGCTATTTCTGGGCTGCGAGGCTCATTTCGAGCTATGGAAGAGGCTATTCTGCCTCGTCCCTCATAATCAAGAGGGATCAATATATCAAGTGGGCGGAGCCGAAATATGGCGCGTCGCCAAGACCGGATACTTGCCCGGCACTCCAAAGAAGGCATCCGAAGACTAGCCCTCGGAGTGTTTTATGTAGAGTATGTTCCTCTTCCGGACCCAATTCGGACGGGCCTTCCCAAGTTCAGTAATGCTCTGCTGAAGAAACGCCAAAGCTGGCGCCCCTGGAGCCCCCAGGAGGAAGATAATAGAGAAGTCCTTTACCTGATGGGCAGGATAAAAACGTTGGCCAAATCAGGATTGACAATAATCAAAGTCATGTCAATATGCATAATGCGGGGGGTGCATCCACTTCAATATCGGGGTAAACCCATGTGGCACTTCAACGGAGAAGACGATGCTACCCGCTGCGGTCGTAAAGGTCCAGACTCCGCCGCCGCTCTGGCAAAAATACTGTCCGACTTATACAAGGGAGAAGAAGAGGAGTTCCTCCATATTAAGCCACGAGATGGATTTTCTATGTACAACCCCCCAAGCTGGGTGAGCTGCCATCCTTTATTCAACTCCATTTATTCCCGCTCTCTTTATCATAAATATTTACCCTACCAATTCCTAGCAGGAACTGAAAAAGGCCGTAAGGGAGATTCACAACCCCTCTCCACAGCTAGAGGACCCTGACCGGGCCCTTGACCCCGGACTTGAAGAAGATCCGGACATATCTATGGAGCTTGTCGACGTGACATTTTACCAGGCAAGCTATGACGACACCTTGGTGGCCATCGTCGCCGACTATCCTGGACTGCTCCCTGTATCGAACGTAAGTAAAACCGAAGTTCTAACTTCTGAGAAGGATTCCTTCTTTACGCCTTACCTTATGCACATACATTGTACTTTATAGAAACGGCTACCGGGACGCCGCGCCGAGCCCACGGGGGCTCATCGGCATAGGGCACCCAGGCCAGGCAGGCTTAAGAGGAAGGCGGTTAGGATTGAGACACCGTCGCAAGAGGTATAATTTAAAACCTGCTCCGTGATTATCGTCTTTGAAATGTAACGACGTCCATTGTGTCCTGGCAGAAAGAGTAGTCACCGGACTATATCCGGAGACCCTGCCTGCCACGCCTCCGCCAGCTGGATTCCAGAACCGGCCTCAAGGGTGGAGGCTAATGTGGGGACAACACCGAACTATCCTCCTACAGAGGATGCAGATAGATTATCTGCTACGAACTCCGAAGTGGAGAGCGCCATGAATCACCGGCGATGACGGGCCGTACTCCGTGACGCTAGTTTCTCCGAAGAGGCATTTAATGCCTTCAACTCAGGAGATGCATACATCCGAGTTGCTCAAGATGGACTCGCTAGAGCCACGGACCACTATGTAAAGGATATATGGGTAAGAAAATTTGATAAGTATGTATATCAGTAGCCCCTGAGACTCGAAACAGTTGGCACAACTGATTTAAGGATCATTGTATGCATAGGTTCTTGTAGAGAAGAATACCCATTTATCTCAAGAGCTAGAGGAATGCAAGGCCCAGCTGAGGGCCGCAGTTGCCAAAATAGAGGAATCCAAGAAGGCCTCATCTGGTAATACTTGTCTCAATCAAAGAGAATTTAAGTACGTATACCAGTTAGTATTCGGCATGCTTTACAAATCTAACAATAGATTCTGCAGACAATTCCGGAGATAATCCGGAGATCGTACGAGAGGATGAGCCGCATACTCAAAGATAGCTAAAGGCTGGCGAGCGTGTGCTTACATAGGTTAGGCGAGAGAAAAATGATCTCCAAGATACCAATGTCCGGCTAAGCATCGAATTAGCAGATGTTCGAGCCTAGCTTGCTGACTCCGTGAAGGAGAATAGGAGGCTTCGGCGCGGAATTTATGGTAAGTGTTTAAACGAACTGTTGTACAGTTCGGCGAAGAAATGCGTTAACAGAGTTATGTCTGTAGGTATGCTGACAGGCCGTCCTGAAGAGGAGATGCCCGGATCCGTAGGCGATCTGCTGTAAGATCTCTCACAACTGCACGAACAAGTTCGGCAGGTGATGCGAGGTACTGCCCAGGCCTTGTGGCCATCCGCTTCCCTGCCAGGAGGCATGGGGGAGCTTGTGGAGATGCTCAAAGGAGCACGGCAGCACTTCCGATTATGGAAGATATCATCCTGCCGACAAGGTGCAAGGGAAGCCTGGGCCATGGTGAAGAAGCGATACACCAAGGCTGACCCGAACCATATGGTCGAGGTCGGACCTGTAGGGCCAGATGGGAAAGAAATCCCCGTAAGTCTGGTATATGACCAAGTAGAGTTAGCCGCAAAGTATTCCCAACAAGATTGTAGGCTAGACAACCTGTTGGATGGTATAGAAGAAGAACTTAGCCAGTCCAAGTGACTATGTACTTCAGTGGACGTATGTAGTCCCCAGCCGGATTGTAAATCATTTGTCTTGGCGGACCTTTTCGCTTCAGCCTCCGGACCCGACAGTCCGAAGTGTATCCGAATACCTGCTCAGTTATGTAAAACCGGGGTATGCGTGGAAACCAGGCGTAGGGGTCATAAGTGCTTGAACAGACAAGTACCCAACCAATTATGTTATATTACATGGATAGTAAGAAACATCTTCCAGAGAGAATAGTTCCGTTAAGGGTTCTTTTCCCTGGGTACGCATGCATTAATGTGCATGTCCGAACTGCGAACAGAGATGCAAAATACAAACATCTGGGGATTTATGTTATAATAGATAAAAAACATCTTTTGTTCACCGACCAAATATTCCCTTAAGAATGCTAGCTTTCGGCTTCACCCAGTCTGAGGTACACATCCGGCTGGCCCGGCAGTAACAATCGCAGAGGTGCTCCCCTTATGCCCTAGCCGAATTAACGGGAACGTAGGGCATAAACACAAGAGCCAGGCAACCCAGCTTGGCCAAAACTTAAGTCATATCGATGCATATAATGGTGAAAAAAGGGGCACATATGGAGAAGTTACACATATGCACTGGGCATGAAGCCTGGAAAATAATTATATTAAGCTTATGTATAAGAAGCCCCCAGGTATAAGTGGCGCGCATAGCACGGTGAAATTGTGTGGACGTGTCACACTTTAAGCCTTCTAGAGCTATATAAGAAAGAAGAAAAAAGAGAGGATATAATATAAAAGGGGCGGAGGTAAGGAGACAAACACAGAGTCCGGCGCTTAGGCGTATAATCTTTGGAGTTTGGCCGCATTCCATGGGTTCGGCTCTAATCGATTATCCGATGCATCATGCAGGCGGTACGCTCCTCCGGTGAGATTTTTATCAATGATGAAGAGACCCTCCCATTTGGGCTTGAGCTTGTCCTTTTTCTTCTCCGGTAAGCGTAGAACGAGTTCGCCAATATTGTAAGTTTTGGCCCGCACTTCTCTGCTTTGATACCTTCGAGCTTGCTGCTGATAGAATGCGGAACAGGCTTTTTCTACATCGCGCTCCTCCTCTAGGGCATC
Source organism: Triticum aestivum (assembly GCF_018294505.1). Classification (NCBI taxonomy): domain Eukaryota; kingdom Viridiplantae; phylum Streptophyta; class Magnoliopsida; order Poales; family Poaceae; genus Triticum; species Triticum aestivum. The sequence goes on from NC_057798.1 coordinate 560,273,389, forward strand.
TAGATTGTCCTGCCGATCGAGCTCGGCTTCTCTCTCTTCATACATGCGCACCCGAGGTGAGTCATGAATAATATCGCAGGGCAATACCGCCTCTACACCATACACCATAAAGAATGGTGTGTATCCGGTAGTGCGATTTGGCATGGTCCGCAGCCCCCATAGTACAGAGTCGAGCTCCTCAACCCAGTGCGTATCTGATTCCTTCAAGGATCACACTAGTCTGGGTTTGATGCCGCTCATGATGAGACCATTTGCACATTCGACTTTACCGTTTGTTTGGGGGTGATAGACAGAGGTGTAATCGAGCTTAATGCCCATATTGCCGCACCAAGTTTTCACCTCATCGGCTGTGAAATTTGAGCCATTGTCAGTGATGATGCTGTGGGGTACACCGTAACGGTGCACAACCCCTGCTATGAAGTCCATCACTGGTCCGGATTCGGCCGTTTTAACTGGTTTGGCTTCTATCCATTTGGTGAACTTGTCCACCATGACCAATAAGTATTTTTTCTTATGGCTTCCCCCTTTAAGGGGTCCGACCATATCAAGCCCCCAGACCGTGAAGGGCCAAGTTATGGGGATTGTTTGGAGAGCGGTAGGGGGCATATGGCTCTGATTGGCGAAAAGTTGGCAACCGACGGAATGTTGGACAAGGTCCTGTGCGACTGCTCGGGCTGTCGGCCAGTAAAAACCTGTACGGAAGGCATTGCTTACAAGTGCCCGAGCTGCGCGTGGTGGCTGCCGAGTCCGGCATGGATTTCGGCCAAGAGCTGCCGCCCTTCCTCTTCGGAGATGCATCTTTGGAGCACTCCGGTGGCGCTTTTCTTATAAAGCTCTCCCTCGTGGACATTGTAGGCTTTAGAGCGCCGCACAATGCAACATGCTTCATTTTGGTCCTCAGGGAGTTCTTGCCTCTCTAGGTAGGCTAAGAAGGTTTCTGTCCACGGGGCAATGACAGCCATAATTACGTGGGCAGAAGGCGTTATTTCGGTGCCAGAGCCTCCAATTACATCGGATGGTTCGGTATCTGGGGTTATATTCGGTTCCGGACTGGTATTGTCGGTTTCCCCTTCCCATACCACGGATGGCTTGAACAACCTTTCCAAGAAGATATTAGGTGGGACGGGGTCGTGCTTGACGCCGATGCGGGCGAGGATATCTGCCACTTGATTGTTTTCTCGAACCACATGATGGAATTCGAGCCCCTCGAACTGAGCTGACATTTTGAGGACGGCATTACAGTAAGCCACCATTTTTGGATCCTTGGCATCAAAGTCTCCATTTATCTGAGACAATGCAAGGTTCGAATCCCCGCGCACTTATAGGCGTTGGATGCCCATGGAGACTGCCATCCGAAGACCATGCAACAAAGCCTCGTATTCGGCTGCATTGTTGGAGTCTGTGAATAGTATTTGGAGTACATACTGGACCGTGTCTCTGGTGGGGGATGTCAAGACAACACTCGCTCCCAATCCAGCCAGCATTTTGGAGCCGTCGAAGTGCATGATCCAATTGGAGTATGCGTCGTACTCTTTAGGGAGTTCGGCCTCTATCCATTGGGGGACGAAGTCAGCCAGTACTTGTGACTTAATGGCTCGCCGTGGTTTGTATGTTATGTCGAACGGAAGGAGCTCGATAGCCCATTTAGCAATCCGTCCCGTGGCGTCGTGGTTATTTATTATGTCATTGAGTGGTACTTCGGAGGCCACCGTGATCGAACACTCTTGAAAGTAGTGTCGTAGTTTCCGGGATGCCATGAAGACCGCATATGCTATCTTTTGATAATGTGGGTACCGGGACATGCATGGAGTGAGGACAGTGGATACGTAGTATACCGGCTTTTGAAGCGGGAACTTGTGTCCGTCCGTTTCTCGTTCGACGACGAGCACTGCGCTTACAACCTGGTGTGTTGCGGCTATATATAATAGCATGGGTTCGCCAGTATTTGGCGCGGTTAGGATTGGATTGCTGGCCAAGAGGGCCTTTATTTCTTCCAGTCCGGTCGTGGCCGCATCCGTCCACTCGAAGTGTTCGGTGCGTCGAAGAAGGCAATAAAGAGGTAGTGCCTTTTCTCCCAATCAGGAGATAAAGCGGCTTAAGGCAGCCACACATCCAGTTAATTTCTGGATTTGCTTGAGGTCTGTTGGGGTAGCCAACTGTGATAGAGCTTGGATTTTTGCTGGATTTGCTTCAATTCCTCTATTGGAAACGATGAAGCCGAGCAACTTTCCGGAGGGTACGCCAAAAACACATTTTTCTGGGTTGAGCTTGATGTCATATGTTTGGAGGTTGTCGAACATGAGCCTCAAGTCATCTATTAAAGATTCGACGTGTCTTGTTTTGATGACCACTCATCCACGTATGCCTCCACTGTTTTGCCGATTTGTTTTTCCAGGCATGTCTGAATCATGCGTTGATAGGTTGCGCCGACGTTTTTGAGCCCGAAGGGCATGGTGTTGAAATAGAAAGGACCATATGGTGTGATGAATGCCGTTGCGGCTTGATCGGACTCCACCATCTTTATTTGATGGTATCTGGAGTATGCGTCGAGGAAACACAATGAGTCGTGTCCTGCGGTAGCGTCGATGATTTGATCAATGCGGGGGAGGGGGAAAGGGATCATTGGGGCAAGCCTTGTTAAGGTCCTTGAAATCAACACATAGGCGCCAAGATTTGTCCTTCTTTGGTACCATCACCAGGTTTGCTAGCCAGTCCGGATGTTTTATATCTCTAATGAATCCGGCTTCGAGTAACTTGGCTAGCTCTTCTCCCATGGCTTGTCGTTTAGGTTTTGAGAAGCGCCGAAGAGTCTGCTTGAATGGCTTGTATCCCTTCAGTATGTTTAGGTTATGTTCGGCCAGCCTGCGTTGGATGCCCGGCATGTCTGAAGGATGCCAGGCAAAGATGTCCCAATTCTCACGCAAGAACTCTCGCAGTGCGGTGTCTATTGTGGGGTTCAGTTGTGTCCCAATGGAAGCTGTTTTTGTAGGGTCCGTTGGGTGGACCTGGAATTTGACTATCTCGTCCGCTGGTTTGAAAGAGGTGGACTTGGGTCGTTTGTCGAGTATCACATCGTCCCTGTCCACTGTGGAGCGCAGCGTGGTTAGCTCTTCGGCCACGAGGGCTTTGGATAATGCCTCAAGGGCCAGCGCGGCGGTTTTATTTTTGGCGCGGAGTGCGATGTCCGGATCACTAGCTAGAGTGATGATTCCATTGGGCCCGGGCATTTTGAGCTTCATGTACCTGTAATGGGGTATAGCTTGAAAGCTCGTGAATGCATCCCGCCTAAAAGGGCGTGGTATCCGCTGCTGAACGGGGCCACTTGGAATGTGATTTCTTCGGACCTGTAATTCTCCAGCGTGCCGAATACCACATCTAGTGTGATTTTTCCCGCACATCGTGCCTCCCGACTAGGGATGATTCCCCTGAAGGTCGTGCTGCTTCGCTCAATGCGGCTCTTGTCTATTTACATCTTGTTGAGGGTCTCCTCGTAGATGAGGTTTAATCCGCTGCCGCCGTCCATGAGCACTTTGGTAAGCCGGAAGTCGTCCATGATTGGACTAAGGACCAAAGCGGCTGGTGCCAGAACTGTTCGGAATTGAGGTTCATCACTGGCATTGAAAGTTTTAGCCGTGTCGTTCCATGGATTTATTGCTGCAACGTGGCAGACTTTGGCAAGGCTGCGGAGTGCTCGCTTACGCCTATTATTTGAGGCGAAAGTCTCAAAGACTGTCAGTACCGTATTGTTATATTCGGCGGGGTGTTGCTCTGCGGTATGGTTGATGAGGAGGTTCTCGCCGCTCTTTGCTACCGCCGGAGTATCCAACATGCTCTAAGGCTATGTGTTGGTATGGTATCCGGTGTGCTGTGAATTTTGCATGGCCCATTGATCCATTCCTCCAATACGGTTCCACGCCCTGCGGCGGGTCTTGGTTTCTTGGTAATTGAATTGGGTGACTTGCGAGAGATTACCCTTTTAGTTCGGATGAAGGGTTTAGTGAGAGTCGAAGGATCCTATAATTTTGTTTGGGTTTTCCAGGCACTTTCCATCGCACAGTACTTCTGTACTATGGCCGCCAAGTCAGCAAAGCGTACTATGTCGCAGCGACTTATGGCATTGAGGATTCCCTTGTCCGTGCAATTTTTGCAAAAGAATGAGATTGTGTCTTGCTCGCGACAGTCCTTAACCTTGTTTATTACAAGGAGGAATCTGACCCAGAAGTGATGTACTGTCTCTTGAGGCTCTTGTCTGATGTGGGAAAGATTGCTTGAATCTGGGCGGGTGGGTAGATTTAAGTCCAAACCCTGACCCGATCTAAGGCCTAGGGGCAGAAAAGCTTCCGAGCTTGGCAGCTCGGGCTCTGGGATGTTGCCCAATTTTCCTGGCCCACCGCCCGATTCTAAGTTCGGGCTTTGGGTCATGTCCTCCCGCGAATGGGTATCCGGCTCGGAGAGCTCAGAAATATGGACATAGTTCGTCCTTAAAATAGAGGGAGAATCAATGTGTTGCTCTTCCACTACTGCTGTCTCATGGGTGGTCGGCGGAGAGTTAATCTCCCTTTGGTCGGGTTTAAGCCCAATCCAATCATAGTACGTAGTGACACCCAAAGCGGCAATGCGATCCAAGAGCTCATTCATGGAAGAGAGCTCCATTGGATCCATCTATTCGGCAAGTTCCGAGTTGATGTGGAGGCTGTTTTTGATGACCTGAGAAGTCATCGTCGGCGCGACAGCCGATCGGGCGGTGATGACGAAGCCGCCTAGTCGGAGAGTTTGGCCTAGGGCCAGGGCTCTCCCAGAGGTGACGTTGTCCTTGATAACGAGGCGAGCCATCAAACCTTACCGTGACGACACAGTGGAACTCTCAATGAAAGCACCAATGTCGGTGTCAAAACCGGGGGATCTCGGGTAGGGGGTCCTAAACTGTGCGTCTAAGGCTAATGGTAACAGGAGGCTGGGGACACGATATTTACCCAGGTTCGGGCCCTCTTGATGGAGGTAATACCCTACTTCCTGCTTGATTGATCTTGATGATATGAGTATTACAAGAGTTGGTCTACCACGAGATCATAGAGGCTAAATCCTAAGAGCTAGCCTATGATTATGATTGTTGTTGTCCTACGGACTAAACCCTCTGGTTTATATAGACACCAAAGGGGGCTAGGGTTACACAGAGTCAGTTACAGGGAAGGAGATCTACATATCCGAATTGCCAAGCTTGCCTTCCACGCCAAGGAGAGTCCCATCTGGACACGGGGCGAAGTCTTAAATCTTGTATCTTCATAGTCCAACAGTCCGGCCAAAGTCTATAGTCCGGATGTCCGAGTACCCCCTAATCCAGGACTCCCTCAATCACGACTTGCCGCACCGGGTCTTGAGATTCCTGCAGGTTAGCTGGAGGGAGGAAGCATGGCATACAACAGTGTTTGCCGACCTACCGGCGGTCCTTCATCGAGAAGGTGAAGGCACTGAGGACCTGGTGAGGTGATGTGTGCGGAGCTGGCCGCGAGCCAGAGCTCGGTCTCTCAGGTTATTCAGTGATGTACGGACGGACCCGTGCACAGACGTCGTGTCGACAACCCCCATTGCGGGACGAAGTCAAGGCAGGGTAGGAGCGCGCGGGGGCCGCGCTGGGTGGCCTCGCGAATAACAGGGCAATGGATATGATGCCGGCAATAGCATAAAGCAGCTTATGAAAGGGGTGAAATCAGTTCCGGTAGATGCACAAAACGATACATGCTGCAGGGCGGACCCATACAGCTTGAGGATAATGCAACCCGAGGGGTGCCCTCAACTGAATAAACTAAAATGTCACCTGGCACCGTTTGGGTACAAATGTTAAAGTAGCCGGAGATGCACGCCGCAGAAGTTGCTTCTCACGAGCGAGCCGGCTCCTGAGCCTCGGGGAGCTCCGAAGGCTCTGGCTCCTCCTCCGTAAGGACTGCTGATACGTCTCCAACGTATCTATAATTTTTGATTGTTCCATGCTATTATATTACCTGTTTTGGATGATTATGGGCTTTATTTTACACATTTATATCATTTTTGGGACTAACCTACTAACCGGAGGCCCAACCCGTATTGCTGTTTTTTTGCCTATTTCAGTATTTCGAAGAAAAGGAATATCAAATGGAGTCCAAACGGAATGAAACCTTCGGGAGCGTGATTTTTGGAACGAACGTGATCCGGAGGACTTGGAGTGCAAGCCAAGAAGCAGCCAGGCAATCACGAGATAGGAGGGTGCGCCCACCCCTCCTGGGCGTGCCCCCCTATCTTGTGGACCCCTCGAGCGGCCACCGACGTACTTCTTCCTCCTATATAAGCCTACATACCCCAAAAACATCCAGGAAGCCACCAAAGAAATATTTCTGCCACCGTAACCTTCTGTATCCGCAAGATCCCATCTTGGAGCCGTCGCCGGTGTTCTGCCCGAGGGGGATTCCACCATGGAGGGCTTCTACATCAACACCATAGCCCTTCCGATGAGTTGTGAGTAGTTTACCACAGACCTTCGGGCCCATAGTTATTAGCTAGATGGCTTCTTCTCTCTTTTTGGATCTCAATACAATGTTCTCCCCCTCTCTTGTGGAGATCTATTTGATGTAAACTCTTTTTGCGGTGTGTTTGTTGAGATCCGATGAATTGTGGGTTTATGATCAAGTTTATCTATGAGAAATATATGAATCTCCTCTGAATTCTTTTATGTATGATTGAGTTATCTTTGCAAGTCTCTTCGAATTATCAGTTTGGTTTGGCCTACTAGATTGATCTTTCTTGCCATGGGAGAAGTGCTTAGCTTTGAGTTCAATCTTGCGGTGTCCTTACCTAGTGGCAGAAAGGGTTGCAAGGCACGTATTGCATTGTTGCCATCGAGGATAAAAAGATGAGGTTTATATCATATTGCTTGAGTTTATCCCTCTACATCATGTCATCTTTCTTAATGTGTTACTCCATTCTTATGAACTTAATACTCTAGATGCATGCTAGATAGCGGTCGATGTGTGGAGTAATAGTAGTAGATCCAGGCAGGAGTGGGTCTACTTGTCACAGACGTGATGCCTATATACATGATCATGCCTAGATAATCTCATAATTATTCGCTTTTCTATCAATTGCTCGACAGTAATTTGTTCACCCACCGTAATACTTATGCTATCTTGAGAGAAGCCTCTAGTGAAACCTATGGCCCCCGGGTCTATCCTTTATCATATATAAGCTTTCAATCTACTTTTATTTGCATCTTTAATTTTTGCATCTATATTATAAAATACCAAAAATATATTTATCTTATCATATTATCTCTATCAGATCTCACTTTCGCAAGTGTCCGTGAAGGGATTGACAACCCCTTTATCGCGTTGGTTGCGAGTTCTTTGTTTGTTTGTGTAGGTTCGTGGGACTTGTGAGGAGCCTCCTACTGGATTGATACCCTGGTTCTCAAAAACTGAGGGAAATACTTACGCTACTGTGCTGCATCACCCTTTCCTCTTCAAGGAAAACCAACACAAGCTCAAGACATAGCAAGAAGGATTTCTGGCGCCGTTGCCGGGGAGGTCTTCGCTCAAGTCAAGACATACCAAGTACCCATCACAAACTCATCTCCCTCGCATTTACATTATTTTCCATTTGCCTCTCGTTTTCATTTCCCCCACTTCACCCTTGCCATTTTATTTGCCCTTTGTTTCCCGATCTCCTCTTTTTTCCTCTTGCCTTCTTCTCTCCCTCTTTCGCTTGCCTTTTCCTGTTTTCTTGTGTGCCCGTTTGTCCTTATGGCTTTGCCTAAAAGTACCAACCTCCTTCTTAAAAGGATGGAAGAGATTGAATCAAACATTAGAAGCTTTATGACTTTGCAATTTGAGCATAATAGTTTCTTCAGAAAAGAGCTTAAACAACAAAGAGATTTTTTGTATGAATAAAGAGCTTGATGATATGAATAAAGAATTTTATGGTGTGAACTCTCAAATTACCCGGCTTGAGAAGGCTATAGCCCAAATTTCTGATAAGCAAGCTACCTTAGTCAATAAGATGGCTGCCAAACCAGAAAAGTTAGATGAAAATATTGATGAAGATCTTAAAGTTATTGATGCATCCCCTATTAGATCCTTGTTTTGCAATATGATTCTTGATGATAATGGGACTGTAAGTGAATCAACTTTTGTTAAAAAGCGTTCCGATAATTTGGAGTTTTTAGATCTTGATGCTAAATTTGGTAAAAGTGCAATTGGAGAGGTCAAAACTTTAAATAGTATTGAACCCACTATCTCGGATTTCAAGGAATTTGATTATGATAATTGTTCTTTAGAGAGTTGTATTTCCTTGTTGCAATCTGTTGTTAATTCTCCTCATGCTTATAGTCAAAATAAAGCCTTTACCAAACATATTGTTGATGCCTTGATGCAATCTTTTGATGAAAAACTTAATTTGGAAGTTTCTATACCTAGAAAACTTAATGATGAGTGGGAACCTACTATAAAGATTAAAATTAAATATTACGAGTGTTTTGCTTTATGTGATTTGGGTGCTAGTGTTTCCACGATTCCGAAAACTTTATGTGATATTCTAGGTTTCCATGATCTTGATGATTGCTCTTTAAATTTGCACCTTGCGGATTCCACCACTAAAAATCCAATGGGAAGAATCAATGATGTTCTCATTGTTGCAATTAGAAATTTGGTGCCCGTTGATTTTATCGTTCTTGATATAGATTGCAATCTTTCTTGCCCTATTATTCTTGGTAGACCTTTCCTTAGAACGATTGGTGCGATTATTGATATGAAGGAAGGGAATATTAGATTCCAATTTCCATTAAAGAAAGGCATGGAGCACTTTCCAACAAAGAAAGTCAAATTACCTTATGAATCTATCATGCGAGCTACCTATGAATCAAGTGCCAAAGATGGCACTAGTTAGATCTATCTTCTCTTTTATGCCTAGCTAGGGGCGTTAAACGATAGCGCTAGTTGGGAGGCAACCCAATTTTCTTTGTGTTTTTTGTTTTTGTTCCTGTTTAGTAATAAATTTTGCATCTACTTTCTGTTTAGATGTGTTTTTATGTTTTAATTAGTGTTTGTTCCAAGTAGAACCTATAGGATAACCTATGATATGAGTTGATTTGATTCTGCTGAAAAGCACAAACTTTGCACTCACAAGAAAAAATTCAATAAATCACAGAAACATGATTTTGCATTGATTCTTTTTGCTGCTGATCAATAGATAATTTGTTTAGGACTTCCTATTTTGGTAGGATTTTTGAGGTTCCAGAAGTTTGTGTTAGCTACAGATTGCTACAGACTGTTCTGTTTTCGACAGATTCTGCCTTTCGTGTGTTGTTTGCTTATTTTGATGCATCTATGGCTAGTATGTAAGGGTATGAACCATAGAGACTTGGAATACATTAGGTTTAACACCAATATAAATAAATAATGAGTTCATTACAGTACCTTATGTGGTGGTTTTTATTTCTTGCACTAACGGAGCTTATGTGATTTCCTGTTGAGTTTTGTGTTGTGAAGTTTTCAAGTTTTGGGTAAAGATTTGATGGACTATGGAATAAAGAGTGGAAAAATCCTAATCTTGGGGATGCCCAAGGCACCCCAAGATATTCAAGAATAGCCAAAAGTCTAAGCTTGGGGATGCCCCCGGAAGGCATCCCCTCTTTCGTCTTCGTTCATTGGTAACTTTACTTGGAGCTATATTTTTATTCGCCACATGATATGTGTTTTGCTTGGAGCGTCGTGTATTATATTAGTCTTTGCTTTTTAGTTTACCACAATCATCCTTGCTGTACACACCTTTTGGGAGAAGCCCACTTGATTAGAATTTGCTATGTGCTTCACTTATATCTTTTGAGCTAGATAGTTTTTGCTCTAGTGCTTCACTTATATCTTTTAGAGCAGGGCGGTGGATTAATTTTGAAGAAATTGCTAGTCTCACATGCTTCACTTATATTATTTTGAGAGTCTCTTATAACAGCATGGTATTTGCTATGGTTATGAATTTGGTCCTAGAATGATGAGCATCCAAGTTGGGTATAATAAAAACTATCATAGAAAGTGAATTGGATGCTAGGATCAATTTGATGCTTGATAATTGTTTTGAGATATAAAGGTAGTAATGTTAAGAGTCATGCTAGTGGATAATTATGAAATTGAGAAATACTTGTGTTGAAGTTGGCAAGTTCCCTAGCATGCACGTATGGTAAAAGTTGTGTGACAAATTTGTTGCATGAGGTGCTCTTTTGATTGTCCTCCTTATGAGTGGCAGTCGGGGACGAGCGATGGTCTTTTCCTACCAATCTATCCCTCTAGGGGCATGCGTAGTAGTACTTTTCTTCGAGGTCTAAGTAGACTTTTGCAATAAGTATATGAGTTCTTTATGACTAATGTGAGTCCATGGATATACGCACACTCATCCTTCCATTTTGCTAGCCTCAATTTTACCGCGCAACTCTCGCCGGTAGCATGCACCCATTATTTACCTTCCTCAAAACAGCCACCATACCTACCTATTATGGCATTTCCATAGCCATTCCGAGATATATTGCCATGCAACTTTCCACCGTTTCGTTTATTATGACACACTCCATCATTGTCATATTGCTCTTTGCATGATCATGTAGTTGACATCGTATTTGTGACAAGGCCACCTTCATAATTTACATGTCTCTCTTGATTCATTGCATATCCTGGTACACCACCTGAGGCATTCATATAGAGTCATATCTTGTTCTAGCTTTGAGTTGTAATTCTTGAGATGTAAATCAATAAAAGTGTGATGATCTTCATAATTAGAGCATTGTCCCACTGAGGAAAGGATGATGAAGACTATGATTCCCCCACAAGTCGGGATGGGACTTCGGACTTTGTAAAAATAAAAGAGGCCAAAGAAGCCCACCAAAAAGAAAAAAAAGAAAAAAGAAAAAAGAAAAAAAAAGAAAAAAAAGGGAAAAGAAAAAACAAAATGAGAGAAAAAGAGAGAAGGGACAATTGCTACTATCTCTTTTCCACACTTGTGCTTCAAAATAGCACCATGATCTTCATGATAGAGAGTCTCCTATGTGTCACTTTCATATACTAGTGGGAATTTTTCATTATAGAACTTGGCTTGTATATTCCAATGATGGGCTTCCTCAAAATGCCCTAGGTCTTCGTGAGCAAGCAAGTTGGATGCACACCCACTTAGTTTCTTATGTTGAGCTTCCATACATTTATAACTCTAGTGCATCCGTTGCATGGCAATCCCTACTCACTCACATTGATATCTATTAATGGGCATCTCCATAGCCCGTTGATACGCCTAGTTGATGTGAGACTATTTTCTCCCTTTTTGTCCTTACAACCACTACCATATACCACCATAGTGCTATGTCTGTGGCTTGCGCTCATGTATTCCGTAAGAGTTGAAAAAAGCTGAAGCGTGTTAAAAAGTATGAACCAATTGCTCGGCTCGTCATTGGGGTTGTACATGATGGGAGTATTTTGTGTAATGAAAATGAAGCATGGCCTAACTATATGATTTTGTAGGGATAAGCTTTCTTTGGCTATGCTATTTTTATAGGACATGATTATTTGTTAGTATGCTTCGAAGTATTATTATTTTTATGTTATATAAGCTTTTATCTTGAAGCATTTGGATCTTAACATTCATGCCACAATAAAGAAAATTACATTGAGAATTATGCTAGGTAGCATTCCACATCAATTTTTTTGTTTTTATCATTTACCTACTCGAGGACGAGCAGGAATTAAGCTTGGGGATGCTTGATACATCTCCAACGTATCTACAATTTTTGATTGTTCCATGCTATCAAATTTGGATGTTTATGGGCTTTATTTTACATATTTATATCATTTTTGGGACTAACCTACTAACCGGAGGCCCAGCCCGTATTGTTTTTTTTTTGCCTATTTCACTATTTCGAAGAAAAGGAATATCAAACGGAGTCCAAACGGAATGAAACCTTAGGGAGCGTGATTTTTTAGAACGAACGTGATCCGGAGGACTTGGAGTGCAAGCCAAGAAGCAGTTGAGGCAGCCACGAGATAGGAGGGCGCGCCCACCCCTCCTGGGCGCGCCCCCCCCTATCTCGTGGGCCCCTCGAGCGGCCACCGACGTACTTCTTCCTCATAACTACATACCCCGAAAACATCCAGGGAGCCATCGAAGAAATATTTGCGCCACCGTAACCTTCTGTATCCACGAGATCCCATCTTGGAGCCGTCGCCGGCGTTCTGCCCGAGGGGGATTCTACCATGGAGGGCTTCTACATCAACACCATAGCCCTTCCGATGAGTTGTGAGTAGTTTACCACAGACCTTCGGGTCCATAGTTATTAGCTAGATGGCTTCTTCTTTCTTTTTGGATCTCAATACAATGTTCTCCCCCTCTCTTGTGGATATCTATTCGATGCAAGATCTTTTTGCGGTGTGTTTGTCGAGATCCGAAGAATTGTGGGTTTATGATCAAGTTTATCTATGAGAAATATCTAAGTCTCCTCTGAATTCTTTTATGTATGATTGAGTTATCTTTGCAAGTCTCTTCGAATTATCGGTTTGGTTTGGCCTACTAGATTGATCTTTCTTGCCATGGGAGAAGTGCTTAGCTTTGGGTTCAATCTTGCGGTGTCCTTACCCAGTGATAGAAAGGGTTGCAAGGCATGTATTGCATTGTTGCCATTGAGGATAAAAGGATGGGGTTTATATCATATTGCTTGAGTTTATCCCTCTACATCATGTCATCTTTCTTATTGCGTCACTCTGTTCTTATGAACTTAATACTCTAGATGCATGCTGGATAGCGGTCGATGTGTGGAGTAATAGTAGTAGATGCAGGGAGGAGTCGGTCTACTTCTCACGAACGTGATGCCTATATACATGATCATGCCTACATAATCTCATAATTATTCGCTTTTCTATCAATTGGTCGACAGTAATTTATTCACCCACCGTAATACTTATGCTATCTTGAGAGAAGCCTCTAGTGAAACCTATGGCCCCCGGGTCTATCCTTTATCATATAAGCTTTCAATCTACTTTTATTTGCATCTTTACTTTTTGCATCTATATTATAAAATACCAAAAATATATTTATCTTATCATATTATCTCTATCAGATCTCACTTTCGCAAGTGGATGTGAAGGGATTGACAACCCCTTTATCGCATTGGTTGCGAGTTCTTTGATTGTTTGTGTAGGTTCGTGGGACTTGTGAGGTGCCTCCTACTGGATTGATACCTTGGTTCTCAAAAACTGAGGGAAATACTTATGCTACTGTGCTGCATCACCCTTTCCTCTTCAAAGAAAACCAACGCAAGCTCAAGATGTAGCAACTGCCTGGCGCATGGCTTCACGAGACGCCAGGATGCCACGCATGCATCGCTGGAGCGAGGCAGCCGCGCCCGGCAGGCCGAATGGCATGCAAACATAGCTATGGGGGCAGCCTCCACACCGACCGACGTTGGACGGCCAGAAGAGCTCTTGAGAAACAGCTCTGTTGAGGCCCGGGATGTTGACGCAGACGCACAGCTCGCTGGCCTGCATCCTGAGCAGCAGCTGCATTGAGTGGTGTGGGCCGTCGCTCGCCTCGCATGGCCCGCGCCTCCTGAAGATCTTCGATTGCCCTGGTGATGAACTCCTGCGGGCTTGGTGCCTCGCGCCCTGTGCCTTGCTCCTGGAAGCACACGTGGAAGCATGCTTCTACATGGTGCCTGAGGGAGTCCCGGATTAGAGGGTGTCCAGATGACCGGACTATAACCTTTGGCCAGACTCCTGGACTATGAAGATACAAGATTGAAGACTTCGTCCCGTGTCCAGATGGGACTTTCCTTGGTGTGGAAGGCAAGCTTGGTGATACGGATATGTAGATCTCCTCCCATTGTAACCGACTCTATGTAACCCTAGCCCTCTCCGGTGTCTATATAAACCGGAGGGTTTTAGTCCATAGGACGAACAACAATCATACCATAGGCTAGCTTCTAGGGTTTAGCCCCTCTGATCTCGTGGTAGATCTACTCTTGTACTACCCATATCATCAATATTAATCAAGCAGGAGTAGGGTTTTACCTCCATGGAGAGGGCCCGAACCTGGGTAAAAACATCATGTCCCTCGTCTCCTGTTACCATCCGCCTAGACGCACAGTTCGGGACCCCTACCCGAGATCCACCGGTTTTGACACCAACATTGGTGCTTTCATTGAGAGTTCCTCTGTGTCGTCATCTTTAGGCCCGATGGCTCCTCCTATCATCAACAACGATGCGGTCCAGGGTGACTCCCTGGACTGATCTTCGTATTTGGTGGCTTTGCACTGCGGGCCAATTCGCTTGGCCATCTGGAGCAGATCGAAAGCTACACCCCTGGCACCAGGTCAGATTTGGAAGTTTCAACTACACGGCTGACATCCGCGGAGACTTGATCTTCGATGGGCTCGAGCCACAGCCGAGCGCGCCGCACTATCACGATGGGCATGATTTAGCTCTGCCGCCGAATAGTGCCCAGGAGGCCGCCCCAGTGTCCGCTCCAGCCCTTAGCTCGGAGCCGACTACGCCAATCGAGGACGGGTGGCTGGACACCGCCTCGGGGGCTGCAATCTCTACGGCGATCGAGCCGAACACCTGCCATGTCCTTTGCGAAGCTCGTGACTCCAAGGAGCCGGACTCCTTTCCGGACTCCGAACCTTTCGCTCCCCTGCCGATCAAACCCGATTGGGCGCCGATCATGGAGTTCGCCGCCGCAGACATCTTTCAGCACTCGCCCTTCGGCGACATTCTGAATTCACTAAAGTCTCTCTCTTTATCAGGAGAGCCCTGGCCGGACTATGGTCAGCAAGGATGGGGCGCGGATGACGAAGAAATTCAAAGCCCACCCACCACCCACTTCGTAGCCACTGTCGATGATTTAACCGACATGCTAGACTTCGACTCCGAAGAAGTCGACGGTATGGACGACGATGCAGGAGACGAACAGGAATCAGCACCTATAGGGCACTGGACAACCACCTCATCTCACAATGTATACATGGTGGACACACCTTAAAGAAACGACGACGAGGAACAAAGGGGAGCAACGAGGGATCGTTCCCTCGAAAAGCAATCAAAGCGGCGGCGTAAGCGCCGCGCCAAACCCCACCTCGACAGAGACCCATCCATAGAGCAGGGCGAACCGGCGGACGACGAACATGCCATCGAGCAACCGTCCGAACAGGGCAACTTGGGTAAACAAACCGAACAACCCGTCCCTGGCGAAGATAATAGTCCGGACGACCTCACGCCGGACAAGTTGCTGGAGCAGAAGAACCTCCACAAAAGGCTCATCGCCATTGCGCGTAGCCTAAAAAAGCAGAAGCGGAAGCTCAAAACAGTGGAAGATGCACTCAGAATTAGATGGGGCAAAGTACTCAACACCGCAGACAAATACGGCGACAGTCGCCACACAAAGAGCTATCCGAAGTGAAAATTACTACCGGAATTTGATGAGGAGGCCTTAGAGTCCCCGCAACCAAAAATAAGGAAGACACCGGGTCGGATAAACAACCCCATGGCCAACATAGAGCGGCAAGGGGTGCCGCACTCAAGCCAGCACGCGATCAGCACAAGGATTCGCATCAAAAAGACGGCACAGCCATATCTATCTACGGGCCAAGAAAGCAAGCTCTAGTAAGCAATGCAACGCAACAAGTATCCGAACATCACGGCACACCCAAATATAGGGGTGCCGCACACCCCCTATGTTTCACCGATGAGGTGCTGGACCATGAATTTCCAGCGGGATTCAAGCCCGTAAACATAGAGGCATACGACGGAACAACAGACCCTGGAGTCTGGATTGAGGATTATATCCTCCACATACACATGGCTAGAGGAGATGACCTCCACGCCATAAAATACTTACCCCTCAAGCTCAAAGGGCCAGCCCGGCATTGGCTTAAAAGCCTTCCCGAAAACACCATCGGAAGTTGGGAAGAGCTCGAGGATGCTTTTCGGGCAAATTTTCAAGGGACCTATGTCCGACCTCCGGATGCAGACGATCTAAGTCATATAACTCAACAACCCGGAGAGTCAGCCCGGAAACTCTGGAACAGATTTCTTACTAAAAAGAACCAGATAGTCGACTATCCGGACGCCGAAGCCTTAGCAGCTTTCAAACACAGCGTTCGAGACGAATGGCTCGCCAGACACCTCGGCCAAGAAAAGCCAAGAACAATGGCCGCATTAACAAGCCTCATGACCCGCTTTTGCGCAGGAGAGGATAGCTGGTTGGCAAGAAGCAGTACCAGCGACCCAAGTACATCCGAAGTTAGGGATGGAAAGGGGAAACCGCGACGTAGCAAGGACCAGCGCTGGACCAAGGGAAACAGCCCGAAGAGCACGACAGTCAACGCCGGATTCAAAAGCTCTCGGCAGAATCAGAAAAAGCTGCCCCTCAAGGATAACAGGGATGAGCTATCTAACCTAAACAAAATCTTGGACAAAATATGCCAAATCCATAGTACTCCCGGGAAGCCTGCAAACCATACCCACAGAGATTGTTGGGTCTTCAAGCAATCCGGCAAACTCAACGCCGAACACAAGGGGCTCGACATACCAAGCGAGGACGACGGCGAACCCCACAAGCAGAGCACCGGAGAACAAAAGAAGTTCCCACAAGAAGTCAAAACAGTAAACTCACTTCACGTGAAAAAAGGGAAAAACAAAGTGGCGCCTATAGAGATACACGACATACGGCCTGTCCCAGAGGAGTCCCGCCACTGGTTGTTACAACAAATCACCTTCGACCAACAGGATTACTCTAGAAGTATCCGGAACGCAGGCTGGACTGCCTTGGTATTAGATCCGATAATTGACGGACTCCACTTTACACAAGTCCTAATGGATGGCGGCAGTGAACTAAACCTGCTATATCAGGACACAATCCGCAGAATGGGGATAAACCCAACAAAAATTCGCCATGGCAACACTTCCTTTCAAGGGGTAACGCCAGGCCCAGATACCCATTGTACGGGTTCTGTCCTGCTAGAAGTTATGTTCGGCTTCCCCGACAACTTCCGCCGCGAAAAGCTAACCTTCCACATCGCCCCATTTACAAGTAGCTATCAAGCACTACTGGGACGCGAAGCTTTCGCCCGCTTTAACGCAATACCGCATTATGCATCCCTTACGCTTAAAATGCCTGGTCCGCGAGGCATCATCTCATTAAAGGGAAATATCGAGTGTTCCTCGAGTGCGGAAGACTGTGCGGCTGCCTTGACAGCCACACACTAAACCAGCTTCACTAGTCAAAGCACCTAAACAGGTCGTTCAGACCCCGGACATGGCTAGACGAGTCCGGCGTAAACATACAAGGGCTTACTAGCCGCATACCCCCGTACAAGGGGCTCCGCGCGTGTACAACAAGAGACAATAAAGCTCAATTCTACCCATTTTCTGAATTATACTTTGTTTATTTAATATAACATAGATTTTCGCACGATTGTTTTCAACTAAGTTCCTCTCTTTTACAGATGAACACCGTGCTACACCCGTCCAGGATACGGCACAACGGAGACACAGGCGCAGACGTGCAGTAGGGACCCGTTCCAAGGATTCTTTTCAGATTAAGACCCTGCGTAAACCTTTTTCACTGTCTCTTGTTGATACACATCCCCCGGTTTCTTGTTATAACCGAGGAGGAGGCTGGCGTCTTGGCATGTGGCCACGTCAGAATTTGCGCGTACCTGGACACCAGGGGCTTCTTACCAAGGGCGTTGTTCAGCCCGTTTTCATAAAGACCGAATACCTTAGGGAGTGTTCGGCGTCGCGAGTTTGGCCTTATATGCATCAGCTCCGAATCATGTCTTTGGTCAAATGTTGGGTTTGCCCGGCTCCTGTGTTTTGCTGCCTTACGTTCCGCTCTATCGGCTAAGGCGGCACCAGGAGAACTACTGCGATTGTGCCCCGGTTCGGCCAGGCGAGCACCTCAGTAGAGAAAGCCGAAAACTGACTGTCATGATATAGCGTGAGACTGGTCAACCACTCGATGACCCGCCGGAATCTTTAGGATTCCTCCGCATTAACGAAGGGCCGTTTCCCGGTCAGGCACACACGCGCCCCGAATTCGGGTGAGCGCGGTGCCCCCAGGGGCTATATAATAGCCCCACTGTCAAACTCCTATGGCTAAGTGAAAGTGATTAAGCATTATAGTCCGGTTGCCTAGTTCGCTGCGCTATCACCTCCTTAATAGGACCAAGACGTTGGATCAAGTGTGAAAATGCGCCTTCTGCGAACACCCCCGCATTATATGTGTGGGGGCTGAAGCCAAAGACTACCATCTTTCAGGTTATATACACAATACATTAACGGCCGCACAGGAGGTATTCTAATTCTTGAAGGCACAAGTATAAAAAGCTTTTATATTCCATCGAAACATTGTTTTACAATAATACATGTTATTCGAACATTACATCCTTCGAGCACTGCGTCTCTATTAAACGAGCGCCTTGCAGAACTTCCTAAAAATAGTGCTCGGCAGGTACTCGACTCTCGTCCGAATCTTGGGATGCAACAACAGCGGCCGTCATCTCCGCCCAGTATGTCTTGACATGGGCAAGAGCCATCTACGCACCCTCTATGCACGCTGACCTCTTCATTGCATTAATATGCGGCACCGCACCGAGGAACTGCTGCACCAAGCTAAAACAACTCTTTGGCTCGGGCCTTTTCGGCCACAGATGACTCACGACATGCTTCATGGCGAGTCCGGATAACCTATTCAGCTCCGCCCATGCAGCCAAACGATCGGATACAGAAACTGGGCGCTCTGGATTGTGGAACTGCGACCAAAAAAGCTTTTCCACTTCGTGGTCAGTTTGATCGTGGAAGTGTTCGGCCGCATCCGCGGCACTCGCCGCCAAGTCCAGATAAGTGTTCGCCGCACTCCACTTCCGGTCCAACGGAGCATATTTAGGATCCCCGAACTTCATGCGCAGCATATAGGGCTTTCCAGCCGTGATATCTCCGGCCTGACGTAGCTCCTCCTTCATAGCTCTCATCGCAGAGCAAGTATCCTTGGCCTCGGTAGTGACCTTCTCTAGGTCCTTCTGTGCCACCCGATCTTCTTTTTCAAGAAGCTTGCATCGGTCGGTAGCATTCTTCAACTTTACAGCCATCTCGGCCATTTCCTTCTTGCTTTGGCAGTGAGCAGCCTGTTCGGCTTTCAGCTCTTCAGCCGCCTTTAAGACAGCCACATCGCTTTTCCTGGCCTGCTCCTTGGCTCGGGCAAGTTCCGCCCGAAGGTTCTCCATGGCAGCGGCACCATCTGCATCAAGCACACATGTTGTAAGGTACGGGCATCAAGCTCCTCTTACCAGGTGTCTTCGGAGACATCACATACCTTGTGCCTCGTCCAGCCGCTTGTTGACAAGCGCGATGTCGGCATCTGCCACGTCAAGTTGCCGCTTTAGCTCGGCAAATTCATCAGTCCGGCTAGCCACCGAGCACTTCGCCACCTACATAGGAAAGGCGACATCTTATACCTGGGATTATGATCCTCGGCGCGTCATCATTTTTGACAACGCACCGAGTCTCAGGGGATACTATCTATATAGGGCGCATCTTATATATGCGGATCTGTCACAAGGTACATCATTTCGTGTACCTCAAAGCCTGTCAGTAAACTCCTGACGGCCTCGTACAACCCGCTCTCCGTGGATGAAATCCTTCCAATCACCGTATCCATCAACACACGGTGTTCTTCTGAGATAGACACTCGCCCGAGCAGATCCTCCAGCTCCTCTGATCGTGCACCGGACGGTGCCGGACTCGTCCGATGGCCTTCTTCGAAGGCCGGACACAGAGAGCCTTGGGGGGCCATACGACTGCCCTTCGACCCTGCCGGAGTTGGAGAAACCCTCCGTGACGACACCTCAGGGTCGCTCGCCTCGCAAGGCGGTACGGCAGGGGGAGGCGTTCCGCTCTCCATCATTTCCGGACGAAGATCCCCTCAAGATGAGCTCTGCTGAGAAGGGTTGTGATCCGAACTACAAGGTAAAATTTCGGTTATCTTCCTCAGAAATAGAACAGGGATGTCTCTCATATTAAAAATCCCCCTCTTTACTTACGGCTCGGCGGAGAGCTGATCCCCTTGGGGGCACAATGCGACCGGGGCACCCCCCGACGCCGGACCCTCTGACAAAGATTTCTTTCCCCGCTTTGAGACCATGGTCTCCGGGTCTTCAGAGGCGGTCCTCTTCTTCCCCTGGTTGGAGGAATCCTCGATTCCTCCTTCCCTGACAACCTCCTTCGGGGAGGCGGTAGCATCCTTGCTCCCCTCTTCGTCTTCTTCCAAAGGCGCAACCTCCAACATCCTGGTTAACACGTGATCCGACGTAGTCTTGGGGAGGGGGGCCGGACACCTGATTAGCTTTGCTTTCGCTATCCACTCCTGTTTAAGGGACAACTCTTTTAAGGCTAATTTTATGATAAATATACGGATGGCGTGTACGGGTACAGGGCTACTTACTTGAGTATCCGGGCAATTGCAGCTCAGACCCGCGTCCTCGGACGAGTCCGGACACATTGCTTGTGATCCGAAGAACAATTTGTACATCTCCATGGGCGTCGCGCCCATAAAATGTTGGAGGGCTCGCGGTCCTTCCGGATTAAACTCCCACAGGCGGAGGGGGCGGCGTTTGCAGGGCAGGATGCGGCGAATCAACATAACCTGCGTCACTAAGGCCAGATTGATATCTCTTTCTAGGAGATCTCGAACGCGGCCCTGCAACAAGGGCACGTCCTTGGACGGCCCCCAGTTAAGCCCTTTATTGACCCATGACGCCAGCTGTGGTGGGGGACCCGAGCGAAAGGCAGGTGGTGCCACCCATTTGGTGCCCCTGGGAGCTGTGATATAAAACCACTCTCGTTGCCATAAGCTGAACTCCTCTTGAAAAGAGCCCTCGGGTCATGGAGCGTCGGCATTCTTGCTTATAACAGCACCTCCGCACTCTGCGCGCTGCCCCTCGATCATCTTCGGCTCTACTTTGAAGGTCTTAAGCCACAATCCGAAGTGAGGAGTAATACGGAGGAAGGCCTCGCACACGACAATGAACGAAGAGATATGGAGGATGGACTCCAGAGCTAAGTCGTGAAATTCCAGCCCGTAATAAAACATGAGCCCCCTCACGAAGGGGTCCGTCGGGAAGCCTAGCCCCCGAAGAAAGTGAGACGCGAACACCATGCTCTCACCAGTCTTGGGAGTGGGAATAACCTGCCCTTGAGCAGGCAGCCTGTGTGAGATTTCGCTGGTTAGATACCTGGCATCTCTTAGCTTTCGCATGTCTTCTTCCGTAACGGAGGAAGGCATCCACCGGCCTTGAAGGTCGGAGCTGGACATCATCGAAGGTCCGAAGCGCCTGAATCTGGAGCTTTGGGTGTTGGAACTCAAGGCAAGAGGTGGATTTGATTGAAGATTGAGAGAAAGGAGTCGAGCCTTGGTCTCTTTATAAAGAGGTTGAATACCAAGAGCCCTCCCCGTGACCGTTTGGGACTCGCCTTCGATTGAGGAGACATACCAACAGGCACGATTGGGTTACCCACGCCCGTATTGATGAGAATCCCGGAATAAGGGGACACGATCTCTGCTTTGACAAGACGTGCCAAGGAAATCGCCTCGCTAACTGCGCTGAGGTCGGACAGTAAAACGATTCGAATGAAGGCTTTGCCGTGGCATGATGTCACGCTACAGAATACGTCAGCAGATTAGATTTGTACAAATATTATTCTTTCTATGGTGGAATATGGAACTTATTTTGCAGAGTCGGACACTATCCTTGTGTTCAAAATCTTCTATGAAGTATTCGGAGGAGGAACCCGCCTTGCAATGCCGAAGACAATCTGCACCAGACTCATCGTCATTGAAGCCTGGTTCAGGGGCTACTGAGGGAGTCACGGATTAGGGGGTGTCCGGATGACCGGACTCTAACCTTTGGCCGGACTCCTGGACTATGAAGATACAAGATTGAAGACTTCGTCCCGTGTCCGGATGGGACTTTCCTTGGCATGGAAGGCAAGCTTGGCGATACGGATATGTAGATCTCCTCCCATTGTAACTGACTCTGCGTAACCCTAGCCCTCTCCGGTGTCTATATAAACCGGAGGGTTTTAGTCCATAGGACGAACAACATCATACCATAGGCTAGCTTCTAGGGTTTAGCCTCTCTGATCTCGTGGTAGATCTACTCTTGTACTACCCATATCATCAATATTAATCAAGCAGGAGTAGGGTTTTACCTCCATCGAGAGGGCCCGAACCTGGGTAAAAACATCGTGTCCCTTGTCTCCTGTTACCATCCGCCTAGACACACAGTTCGGGACCCCCTACCCGAGATCCGCCGGTTTTGACACCGATGGTGCCCGAACGCCTCCCTCGTGACGTTGGCCAGGTCAGAGGCCTTGCAGAGAAGGGCCCCTGAGCCCAACCTGAGGGGGGCGTCGGGCGCGCCTTCCAATGTGAGAGGGAAAGGTGCCCCAACAGAGGGCGAGGGGCATGAGTCACGATCAACCGGCATACCAGCCTCTTGAGTGCCCCTAAGGAGGAGCTACTTCTTCTTCTTCTTCTTAGGGGCAACCTCAGGGGGAAGGGTGACGCCCTTGCCACCTGAGTCCTCGACCGCTGCAGCCTGGTAGGCGCGCTCGAGGGAGCACACCGCATCTTTCTCATCGCAGGCGATCGTGATGATGGCGCCACTTCCCGGCATCTTGAGGATGTTGTAGCCGTGGTGCGTTGCTGCCATGAACTTGGCGAGGGCTGGGTACCCGAGGATGGCATTGTACGGCAGGCGAATGTGAGCGACATCGAAGTCGATGAGCTCGGTGCGATAGTTGTCACGCTTGTCGAAGGTGACGGGGAGGCGAATCTGCCCGATGGGGTACATGGAGCCACCGGCCACCCCTGAGAATGGCTTGGTGGGCTGAAGCTGGTCATATGGCACCTGGAGCCTTTCAAATGTCTCGACGGAGAGAACATTGAGCCCAGTGCCGCTGTCGGCGAGTGTCTTGGTGACGAGAATGTTGCTGATGGTAGGCGAGCAGAGCATGGGGAGCGCGGCTGAAGTGGCCAAACACTTGAGGTGGTCCGAGGAGTCGAAAGTGATGGTGTACTTGGAGCACCTAAGCGGATGCGACACCTCGAGATTGGGGAGGGCTACATTCACCTCACGAGCGAACTGCTTGAAGATGCGATGGGAGGGAGGGGCCTGAGCACCTCCCAGGATGCAGGCAATACCACGAGTCTCTTGGAATCCCCCAGCCCCATCGTCATGGCGGTGTTCACCGTTCCTTCTTGGTGACGACGGCAGTGGAGGGAGGCCAGCATTGTCGTGAGGACGGTCCTCATGAGGCCGATCTCGCCATGGACCCTTGCGAGGCTGGTCCAGCTAGCGGTCTTCACGAGGTTGATCACGCTAACCCTGACGGGGGTGATACATCTCCAACATATCTATAATTTTTGATTGTTCCAGGCTATTATATTACCCTTTTTGGATGTTTATGGGCTTTACCATACACTTTTATATTATTTTCCGGACTAACCTACTAACTGGAGGCCCAACCTAAAATGCTGTTTTTTTGCCTATTTTAGTGTTTCGCAGAAAAGGAATATCAAACGGAGTCCAAACGGAATGAAACCTTGGGGAGCGATCTTTTTGGAACAAACGCAATCCAGGAGACTTGGAGTGGACATCAAGAACCAGCCGAGGCGGCCACAAGGGTGCAAGGCGCGCCCTGGGGGGGCATCCCCTTCCTCGTGGGCCCCTCGTGGCTCCCCTGACCTACTTCCTTCGCCTATATATATATATATATATATATATATATATATATATATATATCCGTACCCCAAAACCATCCAAGAGCACCACGAAAAACAATTTCCAATGCTGCAACCTTATGTATCTGCGAGATCCCATCTTGGAGCCTTCGTTCGCGCTCCGCCAGAGGGGGAATCGACCACGGAGGGCCTCTACATCATCACCAAGGCCTCTTCGATGAGTTGTGAGTAGTTTACCACAGTCCTTCAGGTCCATAGTTATTAGCTAGATGGCTTCTTCTCTCTCTTTGAATCTCAATACAAAGTTCTCCTTGATCTTCTTGGAGACCTATTCAATGTAACTCTTTTTGCGGTGTGTTTGTCGAGATCCAATGAATTGTGGGTTTATGATCAAGTTTATCTATGAGAAATATTTGAATCTCCTATGAATTCTTTTATGTATGATTGGTTATCTTTGCATGTCTCTTCGAATTATCAGGTTGGTTTGGCCTACTAGATTGATCTTTCTTGCAATGGGAGAATTGCTTAGCTTTGGGTTCAATCTCGTGGTGTCCTTTCTTAGTGACAGCAGAGGCAGCAAGGCACGTATTGTATTGTTGCCATCGAGGATAAAAAGATGGGGTTTATATCATATTTCTTGAGTTTATCCCTCTACATCATGTCATCTTGCTTAATGTGTTACTCTGTTCTTATGAACTTAATACTCTAGATGCATGCTGAATAGTGGTCGATGTGTGGAGTAATAGTAGTACATGCAGGTAGGAGTCAGTCTACTTGTTGCAGACGTGATCCCTATATACATGATCATGCCTAGATACTCTCATAACTATGCACTTTTCTATCAATTGCTCGACAGTAATTTGTTCACCCACCATAATAGTTATGCTATCTTGAGAGAAGCCACTAGTGAAACCTATGGCCCCTGGGTCTATTCTCTATCATATAAGTTTCCAATCTACTTTATTCTGCAATCTTTACTTTTCAATCTATATCATAAAAATACCAAAAATATTTATCTTATCACATTATCTCTATCAGATCTGACTTTCGCAAGTGGCTGTGAAGGGATTTACAAGCCCTTTATCGTATTGGTTGCGAGGTTCTTGTTTGTTTTTGTAGGGACGAGGAACTTGTGAGGAGCCTCCTACTGGATTGATACCTTGGTTATCGAAAACTGAGGGGAATACTTACACTACTTTGCTGCATCACCCTTTCCTCTTCAAGGGAAAAACCAACGCATGCTCAAGAGGTAGCAAGAAGGATTTCTGGCGCTGTTGCCGGGGAGGTCTTCGCTCAAGTCAAGACATACCAAGTACCCATCACAAACTCATCTCCCTTGCATTACATTATTTGCCATTTGCCTCTCATTTTCCTCTCCCCCACTTCACCCTTGCCGTTTTATTCACCCTCTCTTTTCTGTTCGCCTCTCTTTTTTGCTTGCCTCTCGTGTGCCCGTTTGCCCTTATGGCTTTGCCTAAGAACGCTGATCTTCACCTTAAAAGGTTAGAGGAGATTGAATTAAACATTAGAAGCTTGATGACTTTACAATTTGAACATAATAATTTCTTTAGAAATGAGTTTAAAGAACAAAAAAGCTTTATGGGGTACATGGATAAAGAGCTTGATAATATGTCTAAGGAATTTTATGGTTTGAATTCTCAGATTGCTCGTCTTGAAAAATCTATAGCCCAAATTTCTGATAAGCAAGCCACCTTAGTTAATAAGATGGCTGCCAAACCAGAAGGGTTAGATGACAATAATGATGAAGATCTAAAAGTTCTTGATGTGTCTCCTATTAAATCCTTGTTTTGCAATATGAATCTTAATAATGATGGGACTGGAGATGATTCAACTTTAGTTAAAAGGCGTTCCAATGATTTGGAGTATTTTGATCTTGATGCTAAAATTGGTAAAAGTGGGATTAGAGAGATTAAAACTTTACATAACAATGAACCCACTACTTTTGATTTCAAGGAATTTAATTATATGATAATTGTTCTTTAATAGATTGTATTTCCTTGTTGCAATCCATGTTGAATTCTCCTCATGCTTATAGCCAAAATAAAGCTTTTACTAAACATATCATTGATGCTTTGATGCAATCTTATGAAGAAAAACTTGAATTAGAAGTTTCTATCCCTAGAAAACTTTATGATGAGAACCTACTATAAAAATTGAAATAAAAGATCATGAATGCTATGCTTTGTGTGAATTGGGTGCTAGTGTTTCCACGATTCCAAAAAGTTTGTCATATGCTAGGTTTTCGTGAATTTGATGATTGCTCTTTAAACTTGCGCCTTGCGGATTCCACCATTAAGAAACCAATGAGAAGGATTAATGATGTTCTTATTGTTGCAAATAGGAATTATGTGCCCGTGGATTTTACCGTTCTTGATATAGATTGCAATCTTTCATGTCCTATTATTTTTGGTAGACCTTTCCTTAGAACGATTGGTGCAATTATTGATATGAAGGAAGGAAATATTAGATTCCAATTTCCGTTAAGGAAAGTCATGGAACACTTTCCTAGAAATAAAATCAAATTACCTTATGAATCTATTATGAGTTCCACTTATGAATTGAATGCCAAAGATGGCAATACTTAGATCTATCATCGCTTTTATGCCTAGCTAGGGGCGTTAAATGATAGCGCTTGTTGGGAGGCAACCAAATTTTATTTTTGTTCCTTGCTTTTTGTTCCTGTTTAGTAATAAATAATTAAACTAGCCTCTGGTTAGATGTGGTTTTATGTTTAATTAGTGTTTGTGCCAAGTAGAACCTATAGGATCATCTTGGGTGAAAGTTAATTTGATCTCGCTGAAAAATAGAAACATTTGCGCTCAGGAGAAAAAAATCTAATAAATCACAGAAACGTGCTTTTGAGTTGATTATTTTTGCAGTAGATCAATAGACAAATTACCTAGGACTTCCTATTTTGGTAGGATTTTTAGGGTTCAAAAAGTATTCGAAAGTTATATATTGCTATAGACTGTTCTGTTTTTGACAGATTCTGTTTTTCGTGAGTTGTTTGCTTATTTTAATGAATCTATGGCTAATATCGGGGGGGGGGGGGTATGAACCATAGAGAAGTTAGAATACAGTAGGTTTAACACCAATATAAATAAATAATGAGTTCATTACATTATCTTAAGTGGTGGTTTTTCTTTCTTGCACTAATGGAGTTTATGAGATTTCCTGTTGAGTTTTGTGTTGTGAAGGTTTCAAGTTTTGGGTAAAGATTTGATGGACTATGGAATAAGGAGTGGAAAGAGCCTAAGCTTGGGGATGTCCATGGCACCCCAAGATAATTCAAGGGCAACCAAAAGCCTAAGCTTGGGGATGCCCCGGAAGTCATCCCCTCTTTCGTCTTCGTCTATCGGTAACTTTACTTGGAGCTATATTTTTATTTACCACATGATATGTGTTTTGCTTGGAGCGTCTTGTATGATATGAGTCTTTGCTTTATAATTTACCACAATCATCCTTTCTGTACACACCTTTTGGGAGAGACACACATGATTCGGAATTTATTAGAATACTCTATGTGCTTCACTTATATCTTTTGAGCTAGACAGTTTTGCTCTAGTGCTTCACTTATATCTTTTTAGAGCACGGTGGTGGTTTTATTTTGTAGAAATTATTGATCTCTCATGCTTCACTTATATAATTTTGAGAGTCTTTTAGAACATCATGGTATTTTCTATGGTTATAAAATTGGTCCTAGAATGATGGGCATCCAAGTTGGGTATAATAAAAACTATCATAGGAAGTGAATTGAATACTATGATCAACTTGATGCTTGATAATTGTTTTGAGATACAAATGTGGTAATATTAGAGTCATGCTAGTGGAGTAATTGTGAATTTGAGGAATACTTGTGTTGAAGTTTGTGATTCCCGTAGCATGCACGTATGGTGAACCGTTATGTGATGAAGTTGGAGCATGATTTATTTTTTGATTGTCTTCCTTATGATGGCGGTCGGGGACGAGCGATGGTCTTTTCCTACCAATCTATCCCCCTAGGAGCGTGCGCATAGTAATTTGTTTCAATAACTTGTAGATTTTTTGCAATAAGTATATGAGTTCTTTATGACTAATGTTGAGTCCATGGATTATACACACTCTCACCCTTCCACTATTATTAGCCTCTTTTGTGCCGCACAACTTTCGCCGGTACCATACACCCACACCCACCATTTACCTTCCTCAAAACAGCCACCATACCTACCTAATATGGCATTTCCATTGCCATTCCGAGATATATTGCCATGCAACTTTCCACCGTTCCGTTTATTATGACACACTCCATCATTGTCATATTGCGTTTGCATGATCATGTAGTTGACATTGTATTTGTGGCATAGCCACCTTGATAATTCTTTCATACATGTCACTCTTGATTCATTGCATATCTAGGTACACCACCGGAGGCATCTACATAGAGTCATATTTTGTTCTAAGTATTGAGTTGTAAGTAAATAAAAGTGTGATGATATTCATTATTAGAGCATTGTCCCAAGTGAGGGAAGGATGATGGAGACTATGATTCCCCCACAAGTTGGGATGAGGCTTCGGACTTTATGAAAAATAAAAGAGGCCAAAGAAGCCCAAATAAAAAGAGAGATGCCAAAGAAGCCCACCAAAAAAAGAATGAGAGAAAATGACAGAAGGGACAATGCTACTATCCTTTTCCACACTTGTGCTTCAAGTAGCACCATGATCTTCATGATAGAGAGTCTCCTATGTTGCCACTTTCATATACTAGTGGGAATTTTGCATTATAGAACTTGGCTTGTATATTCCAATGATGGGCTTCCTCAAAATGACCTAGTTCTTCGTGAGCAAGCAAGTTGGATGCACACCCACTTAGTTTCTTTTGTTGAGCTTCATATACTTATAGCTCTAGTGCATCTGTTGCATGGCAATCCCTACTCACTCACATTAATATCTATTAATGGGCATCTCCATAGCCCGTTGATATGCCTAGTTGATGTGAGACTATCTTCTCCTTTTTTTGTCTTCTCCACAACCACCATTCTATTCCACATATAGTGCTATGTCCATGGCTCACACTCATGTATTGCGTGAAAGTTGAAAAAGTTTGAGAACATTAAAGTATGAAACAATTCCTTGGCTTGTCATCGGGGTTGTGCATGATTTAAATATTTTGTGTGATGAAGATAGAGCATAGCCAGACTATATGATTTTGTAGGGATAGCTTTCTTTAGCCATGCTATTTTAAGAAGACATGATTACTTTGTTAGTATGCTTGAAGTATTATTATTCTTTTGTCAATATGAACTTTTATTTTGAATCATTTGGATCTAAACATTCATGCCACAATAAAGAGAAACATTCATTCCACATCAAAAATTCTGTTTTTATCATTTACCTACTCGAGGACGAGCAGGAATTAAGCTTGGGGATGCTTGATATGTCTCCAACGTATCTATGATTTTTGATTGTTCCATGCTATTATATTACCCATTTTGGATGTTTATGGGCTTTACTATACACTTCTATATCATTTTTGGGGCTAACCTACTAACCGGAGGCCCAGCCCGAATTGCTGTTTTTTTGCCTATTTCAGTGTTTCGCAGAAAAGGAATATCAAACGGAGTCTGTTGGGGATATAACTACTGAGTATAAACCTCCCAGAAGGGGACGGGTTATGCTCATAAGTGATCGTCTACATTCAAGCCCATGAAGACGAAGACTATGGCGCTTTACTACAGAAGCTTAGAGGCCCAGAGCCCAATGGCAGATTAGGGCCCATGTATGTAAACCGTCTTGAGATGTGTAACTTGCATTGTAAGTTAGGGAAAGGAAGAAACCAAGCCGGAAACTTGTATGAGCTGGCCTCAGGATTCTGTAGACCGCCCGGGCGTCAACCTATGTATATAAAGGGACGACCCGACGACGGTTCAGGGACGATAAACAACAACTCGAGAACTAGGCAAAGCGTATTTGCTCCCTGGTTATCGAGACCCCATCAATTCCACCACAACTGGATCGTAGGCTTTTACCTTCACCGCAAGAGGCTGAACCAGTATAAACTCCCCTTGTCCTTTGTCCGGTTTAACTCCTCTAAGCTAACCTAGTCGCGATGGCTCCATGACTAAGTCCTTTCACTAGGACATCTGACGTGATAATTCCACGACAGTTGGCGCCCACTGTGGGCCTATCGCACGACGGTTTCAAGTTCTTCGAGGGCAAGTTCGAAGGACTCAAGGGATATGCAGTGGGCCGGATGACCAAGAGTCGTCGCGGCAAGGTCTACGTCGACGACGCAGGCTGGGGCCCCAACGTCGGCTCAATCAAGTACGGGTACCGGGTCCCCTTTGGAGTGATTCACGTCTTCATCGGCAAGATTGGTGAACCGGGCCCTGAGCCGAACATCTGCACCGACCTCGTCGAAACAGCTCAGCGTGCAAGCCCTACCCCGATTCAGCCCGCCATGAAGTGTGCATTCGTAGGATTCATCCATGGTACTGAATTTGAACCGGTATCCAATGGTGAGACAGCCGTCTATTCCGATGGCGAGTCATCCACCGGCGAAACCGAGTCTTTGTATCAAGTGCAGGATGGCTAGTTCGGGGGTTGTTCCGATGGTGGCAGTATTCTGGACCCCTTCGAACCGCCAAACCGGGTTGCAATCTTCATGGCCGGCACACAGCTCGCACCTCAATCTTCAACAGCGGCGGCAATGATTTCCGGATCGGCAGCTGGGGCAGGAGGCCTCGCACGCCCACCGGTTCAAGTCTTGTCCGGTTTATTGGATGCTTTAGCTACATTGTTGACCACTGAAGTTAATCCGGATAATCGGGATGAGCATAATGCAGAGGTCAGAAAGTTGCGGGATCAGATAGCTCATGCTAAGGAGGACATGGTTGTTGAGGAGACCAGGATGGCTGAGGAAAGGATCGCTTTGGATGCTCAGGCTCAGCGAGTTCATGCAGAGTCTTACCGGCTTATGCTGGACCAGAACACTTCAAACGAGGTGATGATGAGGAGGCACCAGTCTCGTCTGCCACCAGTTTACGAAGCAAGGAATCTTTTCAGTATGCCAGGAGCAGGAACCGGTAACCCGCCCGTGGTGAACCGAGTTGAAGTGCCTAGGACAGGAGTGTCGGACCAGCCGCGCACGATGGACCCGCCTCAGCAGAACCGTGATCCGCCGCAATATGTGCCAACACCGCTAGGTCACTTTCCTACCCCTTTGGATAATATGATTGCTGCGACGTCAAGATTGGCCGCTATTCCAATGGAAGGTGATTCCCCAGCAACGATCGAGACACGACGGGCTAGAGACCTACTTCAAACAGCAATGGTTCAGCAGCAGGCTTATTCATACAATCATGACAGGATCCACTCTACCCCTCGCCCAAGTCGGAGTTACAACAGGCATGTTGAAGAGCCAGTTGTATCAAGCAGTGGACGAAGTCCTAACCCGGCAGTCGGGAGGAATAATGCACAGGATGTAGTAGACTAGGGACGAGCGCGTCGAGAAGCCGGTTTACCTGCACAGGATTTGGAGCGTCAGCTAACACCGGTTCGTGCAACTACTATAGTGGAGCAAGGAGTCGGTTTTACCACTTTGGGAGTGCCGGGTCTCACATCAGCCCTGCGTAATGTGCGGTTGCCTAAGGACTTCAAGGGTCCTCGAAAGGTGCCCAATTACACTTCTGACTTACACCCGGGTCATGGGTTGAAAGCTATGAGATGGCGATGGAGATGCTGGATGTGGATGGAGCGGCGTGTGCTAAGTAATTCACTATGATGTTAGAAGGAACAACTCGCACTTGGCTAAAGAGTTTACCACCTAATTCTATTAGGTCATGGGACGAGTTGAAGAGCAGGTTTATCAGCAATTTCAAGGATACATGCAAGCAACCGATGGCATTTGTGGATTTGGTCGCTTGTGTTCAAGGAGAGAACGAATCGACCACCCATTGGGTGCGCCGGGTTTCTGAGATCCTACATTCATCAGACCGCATCAATGCAGATTCAACAATTATAACATTGGAGGGAAATTGCAAGTTTAAACCTTTGAAGTTAAAGTTGGGACGACTCAAGCGTCACTGCAATGACATGGAAACACTCATGGGGGCTCTAGTTAAGTATGCCGACTCTGATAGTACCAAGGATCCCGGGTCTGACGAGGAAAAGCCGGGGAAGGGAAATAAGAGCGGCGACACCAAGGGGCAGCAGCCTAATCCGGCAGGCCACGGCAACAATGGTAAGCGTAAAGCGGATAGGTCAGATTTTGTGGCTAACACCAATGTGCAGGGTAATGCTCAGCGTCGTAAGGGTAAACTGCCCTAGCGGGGTGGAGGTATGAATCTGGAGCGCCTGTTGAACTAGCCTTGCCCAAAAGACGGGATGAAGGAGAATCCAGCTACGCACCTTTGGAAGGATTGCTTCATTATGCGAGAGTTCAAAAACTCTGATCTTTTCCAATACGATCAGGGTCCATCTGGCGGTTCAGGTCCTGGGTCTCATGGGCCGGGTTACGGTGGAGGCGGTTCAAGCTCAGGTTTCCAGAATAATCAGGGCAATCAGAACAACGAGGGTGGTTATAATCAGCAGAATAATCAGGAGAATCAGCAACAGTCGGGTTATCAGAGTCATCCGAAGCAGTTGAATAGTGGGCAGTATCATGTTTTCACCACTAGCTTGTGCAAGCGCGATCAGAAGCTTCACAAAAGGGCAGTTAACGCCGTTGAACCGGCAGTGCCTCGTTACTTGCGTTGGTCTGGGCAGCCCATTGTGTGGAGCAGAGAGGATCATCCGCCCCGGGTTGATAATCCGGGTCATCTGGCTTTGGTGGTG
Source organism: Triticum aestivum (assembly GCF_018294505.1). Lineage (NCBI taxonomy): Eukaryota > Viridiplantae > Streptophyta > Magnoliopsida > Poales > Poaceae > Triticum > Triticum aestivum. Next base: position 560,306,011 of record NC_057798.1, read on the forward strand.
GCACCTCAGGTTGGGGGTTATAAGTTCGCCAAGGTGCTCATGGATAGAGGGAGCAGTATCAATATTCTGTATTATGATACCTTCCGTCGCATGGGGTTGACGGATAAGAATCTTAAACTATCAAACACTGTTTTTCACGGGGTAGTACCAGGTAAATTGGTGTACCCAGTTGGTAAGATAGCTCTAGAGGTTGTATTTGGAGATGACCATGATTCCAGGTTAGAAACCTTGATCTTTGAAGTGGCGAAAATCCAGAGCCCATATCATGCCCTGTTTGGACAACCAGCTTATGCAAAGTTCATGGCAAGACCCTGTTATGTCTATCTACAGCTCAAAACGCCAGGTCATAAGGGGACCATTACGGTACACGGGAGTCGCAAGATCGCTTTGGATTGCGAAGAGGGTGATGTGGCTTATGCGGAGTCGGTTTGTGCGGTAGAAGAATTGAAGTTTTATAAAGACAATGTTGATCCGGCTGATATGACTCCTCTAAAGAAGCCCACCACAGAGCATGACCCAACCCTGCAGTTTAAACCGGCTGATGAGACTAAGTTGGTTGATTTTTTTCCTGGCGATTCATCCAAACAATTTAGTATCAGCACTAATCTGGATCCAAAATAGGAAAGCGCGCTCATCGAGTTCATCCATGAGAACCGGGACATCTTTGCATGGAAACCTTCTGACATGCCAGGTGTACCGAGGGAACTCGCTAAGCACAATCTCAATATTGATCCTAAGTTTAAACCGATCAAGCAATTTCTTTGCCGCTTCAATGAAGAAAGGCGCAAGGCTATTGGTGAGGAGGTAGCCCGGCTTTTGGCAGCTGGTTTTATCATTGAGGTTTTTCATCCGGAGTAGTTGGCTAATCCGGTACTGGTGCTTAAGAAGAATGGCACTTGGCGCATGTGTGTGGATTACACAGACTTGAACAAAGCTTGTCCGGCTGATCCTTTTGCTCTCCCTCGTATTGATTAGATCATTGATGCTATGACGGGTTGTGAGCGTTTGAGTTTTTTGGATGCTTATTCTGGTTATCATCCGATCAAGATGGCAGTTAAGGACCAGGAGAAAATAGCTTTCATCACTCCCTTTGGAGCCTTCTGCTATGTGTCTATGCCTTTTGGGCTCAAGAGTGCCCAGGCGACTTATCAGCGATGTGTGCAGAATTGTTTGCATACTCAAATTGGGCGCAACGTTCACGCTTATGTGGACCATATTGTAGTCAAATCCAGGAAGAAGGAGACACTGATAGATGACTTGAAGGAGACCTTTGACAATCTTCGGGTTTACAAGATGATGCTTAATCCGGCCAAGTGCGTTTTCGGTGTTCCAGTAGGCAAGCTCTTGGGTTTTTTGGTGTCTAACAGGGGCATTGAAGCTAATCCGGAAAAGATCAAGGCTATTACATATTTGGCTAAACCGGCGTGTATCAATGATGTTCAATGTCTGGCAGGTCGTATTGCGTCCCTGAACCAGTTTATCAGCCGATTGGGAGAGAAGGCGATCCCTCTGTATCAGATGTTGAAGAAGACAGACAATTTTGTCTGGAGTAACGCTGCTAATGTGGCGTTTGAGGATTTAAAGAAGCAGTTGGCTGAACCGCTGGTTCTTGCTGCTCCGGTCGATAATGAGCCATTGTTATTATACGTAGCTGCTAATGCCCGGGCTGTCAGCATGGCTATTGTGGTCGAACAAAAGGAGGCTGGGAAAGAATATCCGGTTCAAAGGCCGGTTTATTATATCAGCGAAGTACTCATCGAGTCAAAGCAAAGATATCCGCATTGGCAGAAGCTTGTGTATGGGGTTTTCATGGTGAGTTGGAAGCTTAAGCAATACTTTCAGGGCCATCCCATCACAATGGTCAGTTCCGCTCCTTTGGGAGATATAATCCAGAACAGGGAGGCAACTGGTCGGGTTGCTAAGTGGGCTATTGAGCTTGGACCGCACGGGTTGAAGTATATGCCTCATACAGCCATCAAGTCTCATGCGCTTGTGGACTTCATCAATGACTGGACAGAGTTGTAGGCAGCGGAAGACAAACCGGATAACACATACTGGACTATCCACTTTGACGGGTCCAGGCAATTGGAGGGCTCGGGGGCTGGAGTTGTCCTCACTTCCCCTCGAGGTGATAAAATCCATTATGTTCTTTGCTTAATGTTTCCTTGTACTAACAATGCAGCTGAGTATGAGGCCTTGTTCCACGGGCTTCGAGTGGCTAAGGAAATGAACTTAAGTCGGGTACGATGCTTTGGGGACTCTGATTTGGTGGCTCAGTAAGTCTCTGGTACTTGGGATTCTAAGGATCCACTCATGGTGGCTTACCAACAAGAGGTGGATATTTGTGCTGGTAACTTCAAGGGTTATCAGGTTGAGCACATTGATCGGCGCAAAAATGAAGCGGCGGATGCTTTAAGCCGGCTAGGGTCTCAGTGTAAACCGGTGCCGCCCAATACCTTTCTGGATGTTTTACATAATCCATCAGTTAAGTTGCCTACAGAGGAGGACCTGGCTATTCCTGATCCGGAGGCTCACTTGGTGGCCGCTCTGCATATTATTCCGGATTGGACGGTTCCATATTTGGCATATATGAACCGGGGCGAGTTACCAGAAGATGAAGTTTTGGCTAGACAGATAATCTGGCGGTTCAAGTCCATGGTTATTCACAATGGCGAGTTACACCACTGTAGTGTCTCGGGTGTGTTCCAGCACTGTGTTTCCCCTGAAGAAGGCCATGAGATTCTGCGTGAGATCCACGAAGGAGACTGTGGTCACCATGCCGGTTCAAAATCCTTGGTTGCTAAAGCTTTTCGTCATGGCTTCTATTGGCTGACGGCTCATGCTGATGCTAAGGACTTGGGGAGGCGGTGCGACGGTTGTCAAAAATTCTCATGCCAAGCTCATGTTTCGGCTCAGGAGCTAAGGATGATTCCAATCACTTGGCCGTTTGCTACTTGGGGGCTTGATATGGTAGGACCTTTTAAGCGGTCCAAAGATAAGAAGACCCACCTGTTGGTGGGGGTTGACAAGTTCACTAAATGGGTTGAAGCGGAGCCAATAAGCAAGTGTGATGCAGCCACGTCGGTTCAATTCATGAAGAAGGTGATCTTTCGTTTTGGTTTTCCACACAGCATCATCACAGATAATGGCATGAACCTTTCCAAAGGTGAGATGGAGGATTTTTGTCAAAGAGAGCACATCCGGCTTGATGTGTCATCAGTGGCACACCCCCAGTCTAATGGTCAAGCTGAGAGAGCGAATCAGGAAATCTTGAAGGGTATCAAGCCCCGGCTTATGGTTCCTTTGAAAAGGACGCCGGGTTGTTGGGTGGAGGAATTGCCTTCTGTGTTATGGAGCATAAACACCACCCCCAATCGATCTACGAGTTATACACCTTTCTCATGGTTTACGGGGCAGAGGCGGTACTCCCAAGCGATATTCATCATGATTCGCCCCAGGTTGCCAATTATGTTGTAGCAGACAACGAACAAGCACGTCAAGAAGCACTGGACCTGTTAGATGAAAAACGGGACATGGCGTTGGCTCGTTCGTCGGTTTATCAGCAAGACCTGCAGCGCTATCACAGCCGCCGGGTTAAAACCAGAGCCTTTCAAGAAGGCGACTTAGTGCTCCTGCTCATCCAGGATCAGACCGATATGCACAAGTTATCCCCTTGGGAAGGGCCCTTTGTGGTCAGCAAGAATCTGCACAACGGATCATACTACCTCATCGACGTTCAAGAGCACAAAGACTCGCGCAAATCGGAGGAGGAGACCCGTCGGCCGTGGAACATCGCTCATCTTCGGCCTTATTACACCTGATCCATAGGCTCCTGTTATGTACATGTTTTGACAATGTATATATCATGATGAATATAATAAACCAGCATCCTTGCTAAAAGCAGGTCCTCTATCGTTTTTTCCAATATTTCTTGGTTACATGGGGGCTTCAGCTGATAAAGCGGAGTTCTGTCCATTAATCCGGCTATCACGCCACAACAAAGCTTGGGAGCTTCACACCCAAGGGGCCAAAGAGAGTCTTGTTGCTAAGCACAGCTCAAACATAGGCACCCACTGAGCATAGCTCAAAAAGTTACTTGGGGGCTCTTTGTGCAAAGCAACAAAGAGTTTGAAAGGACCCTTGTAATAGGCTATCGAGCCAGGCTTGGAAGCCAGGTGTATTCACCTAAAACCCCGGGTTAACCTGCCTTCATCAAGTAAGCCACTCCGTCCAGGTAAACTTGGTATGACCCACCGAATGTTTGACAAGTCAATCTAATATAGACCCTGAACTTGTCAAAGTTAATACGATGATTGGTTAATGTGAGGTCCATCTTAAAAGGCTTTGTAAAATGGTTTAACTCAGTGGCCTGGCAGCCCATGAAAAGCCTCGATTTTGGGCCTGGCAGCCCTTGAAAAGCCTCGGCTACAAGTTTTATTTGCTTTCATTTTGTCAAAGTTTTTCTTCTTTGATAAGGTTTTTGGTGAACCGGCGTCTATTGACCCAGTATGACTATAAGTCATCACTTTAACCCACTGTTTGTTAAACCGGCTTGGCTTTCAGCTATAAGTTGTTAGACCACATTCAATTATAAACCGGCGATTGATTAACCCGGTCTGGCATTGACTATACGTCGCCAGGATGATCATCCGGTGTTTATCATAACCCGGTATGGCTTCAGAATAAACCAGCAAAGCATGGTGAAGAGTTATCAACACTCCAGATTTGGGTTTTCACCCTTACTACAAGAAAGTTGGTAAATCAATGATGTGATTCAATATCACAGGTATGATATACTTCATATTTTGTTATCCTTCTAGCCTTGGTTATAAACTTGGCTTTATATTGGGCATTATGACCCGTCCGGCGGTAAACCGCCAGGACACTTTTTCAATCTATTATGTGCAGAAACAGGATTGCATGAAATTGCTAAAGCACATAAGCAAACACAGCAACAATCATGACGGATTAAAACAGTGTTATGCAGCAATGCACGATGGCAACAGATCAAACAAGTATTTCAACTAGCATATTACAAGGCGCTTTGATGCCCAAAATAATAATTGTTTTTCGCACAGATTGCAATGTGCGGAGATAAAGACGGCTGCCGAATTATGATTCATCATCAGACTGACGTAAAGATGATGGATCATCTTGCGCCGGTTCACCCTCCACCTCTCCACCCAGTGGCTGGAAGTCAATGGTTGCCCAGTCAATTCCGGTTAAGGCTCAGAAGACAACTCCGTCGCTTATAAGGGTGGACAGTTCAACATCAGGGGCATAAGTGTGCTTACGGATTGGTGGGATAAGATTTTGCACTTCATAAACAGATGCATCAATCCGCTTGTTGTCCGCATCATAAATCGACCGGTGGAAAGACAAGTCAGTCTCCTCGGCCAATTTGCTTGCAAGAGGACGCATTTCCTTCATCAGAGCCTTGAGGGCATCATTATCAAAATCTGAACCGTCTTCTTTTTGGCTGGGATAGCCGTTTCCAATGTCTTCCAGATCTAGATCAGCTATCCAGGCCTTGGCTCGGGTTAGAGGAGATAAAGCACCAGCTCTCGCAGTTGACCTCTTTACTTCCTCCAGCTGGGCAGGTGTCATGGATAACTTGACCAATGTTTCCTTGATCAAAGTGGGGGGCGGTTTATTATATGAGGCTGTGCAGATGACCCGTTGAGCGCCGGTATACAGTTGTTCTATCAAAGTATATGCAGCTTTCAGTTTCTTGCGCATGTCTGAGCCAAGATGAGCAACACGACTACCTGCAACGGTTTAAGAATTGTTGTTAAACCGACAGGTTCAAGGATGTTTAAGAAGAGCTCATGAAGAGAGTTCTTACCAAAGACAGCAGAAGTCATAGCGTTGATTTGCCGCTTCAGGCGAGTCAGTTCTTCGATCACTGGTTTAAGGGCCGTTTCAGCATCTTCTGCCCGCTTTACCAGAATTGCTCTGTCAGCGTCCTACTTTGCTCGCTCATTTTTGAAATCCTCCTTCAATTTCTCCATGGAGGATAAGGTGCTAGTCAGCTCATCTTTGGCCTTGGACGCCTCTGTTTGCTGGGACTTGATATTTTCCTGCAGATCGGCGAGTTGGGATTCTTTCTTCTTCAGCTCATCCTGTAAAGTACATTCAACAAATCGGTAGTGCATCTTTGAAGTCCCAAGCACATAACAAGTTATGCACTTGGCACTTGGGGGCTAATGCCTATCGCTTTTCATCAACAGTATGGTCAAGTCCCAAGGATCCATACAAGTATTAATCTTGGCACTTGGGGGCTAATGCTTAATTGATCAGATAAATCAGATGTTAATAAATTCAACAAGGATAAGCTTGATAATAGTAAGTCCCGGTTCATCTTGAAGAGATAAACCGGCCCTTGGGGGCTACACGGTTGAAGTTTTTCTTATCAAAGTCCCGGTTCATCTTGAAGAGATAAACCGGCCCTTGCGGGTTACACTGGAGTTGATATGAAGTGAAAGGAAGGACAATTTATGAAACGTTCGAGCAAGAATTACCTCATAGCGCTCCTTCATCAAGTTGACTAAGCCGGCTTCATAGTCGCAGCTTATATACAGGCGGTTTAAATATCCAGAGTGCAAATCTGGGGCGTTGCGGTGAGCATACTGCGACAAGTCGGTCTTCCACTTACCCTTGTCCATGGTAGCAAATTCCTCCTTGGCACTATGCTTTGATAAAGAGACAGGGTTGCCAGGAGGAGTATGGCCGATACTAGTAATTACAACATCATCTGTGGCACCATCAACAGTTCTTGCTGGGCTTGGTGGATTGGCAGAAGGGCTTGGCAGATCAGCAAGCTAGTTTGTTGTATTTATCTCGGCTGGTTCAGTAAAAGTATCCTGAACTTGAGGTGCCGAATCTTCCAGGACAGTGTCAACATTTGGGTCGTGAACCTCGGGGGTCTTCTCCGGTTCAGGGACCTGGTTGTCATCGGTCGGTTTACTCAACTTAGCTCTCTTACTAAGTCTGGCTTGGGCACTGAAGAAGGCATATGCAGAAGTCAGTACAATAAACCGGTCCAAAACATAAAAGGTTAAAGTGTAATATACTTACCCAGGAACAGTCTTGAGGGGAGGCATTTGGGTGGCTGATGATTCACCGGAGGATGAATTGGAGGTTCCCTGATAATTTGAATTAGACGGATTAAGAGGGTATCGGAAGTAACCCTCCTTAGGATAAAATGTATTAGAAGTGCAAGAGACCTCTGGACGGCGTTTTCGGACCGGACTGTCTGGTAAACTGGAGGAGGTAACCAATTGGCTGCTATGCCGGGTCGTGCGACGAGATTCATGCTTCTGTGTCTTCAAAGAAAAGCGCGGATCCAAATAAGCAAGAGGGTGTGAATATTTTACTTTCTGGATTGTTCGATGGATTTTTGGTGTTGGTAGAGGATCTGAATCAGAAGAAAGGAAAATTACCTCTACACGTCAGCACGGCTGGCTTCCACATCATCCTGATAATGATCATTGTCAATAAGGTGCATGAAAAATGAACCAAGAGAATCAAGTTCTACCTCTGATTCTGAGTCATCAAGGTCTTCATTATTAGATGGCCCAGGGGACTCGATGGTTCTCTTCTTTGTTGGCCTCTTTGTGACCTTGGTCTTAACACGAGGTGCTCTCACCGGTTTGTCTTGTGGATTTGCCGGCTTGTCTTGATGTTTCCTCTTCCAGAACGGATCATTGCCCTGCAAAGATAGACAGAAGGCCATTAGAAAGTGTCAAAAGAGGGCGGATTAAAGTAGAAAGATGCAATTCTTACAGCTGGCGGTTTGTTGGAGGCATAAAAGGGACGCAGCCCAGTCTTGCTGCACTCAGATATCGGTTCATCCAACATCTTTTTGACAGCTTCAGTAATCTCTTCATCAGTTAACTGCATATCAGTGTGCCGTTGAGGGTCGTTGACATTCCCAGAATATTCACACATTAACCCGGCGCGACGGCTTAAGGGCAAGATACTCCACGAAACCCAGCAACAGACAAGGTCAATAGCGGTTAAACCGTTTGCCATAAAAGCCCGGATCTTAGAAATCTATGGTGCATATTTCGATCGTTCCCTGGCAGTAAGCCGTTGACACAATGGATGTTCATTGCTGAGCCGGTGAGCATGATAACCCGGCAGAGGATTTTCATCATCAGGAGCAGTATTCCGGCAGTAAAACCACGTCTGATTCCAGTCCTTGGGGTGGCTGTGATGTTTGGCATGAGGAAAATTGACTTCTTTCCTTTTTTGAATTGACACCCCACCAAGTTCAGTATTGGGGCCGTCGGTAAATTCAGTACGGCGGTTCAAGTGAAAGAAGTCTCTAAAAAATTCAATGGTCGGTTCTTCTTGCAGGTAAGGTTCACAAAACACTTGGAAATTGCAAATGTTGGACACAGAGTTCGGTCCAATGTCTTGAGGGCGGAGTTGGAAGCTGCAAGTACATCACGGATTTTTTTTGATCCGGGAGGGCTAAACCCTCGGTCCAGATGATGAAAAAACACAACTACTTCTCCAACATGGGGTTCAGGAGGATTTTCAGTGCCCGGGACCCTCCAGTGGATGGTTTCTTTGCTCGCTAAACTGCCAGTTGCAACATACCCTTCCAGTTGTTCTTCAGTGACCCGGGAATGGACCAATTGCAAGCAGAGAACTGTTTGGCCATTATTGATGACAAGCTATAAAAGAAGATTAAAAGCCGGTTCACGATTCAGGGCTGGTATAGGTAAACCGGTGTCAGGCCGGGGGAAGGAGTCAATCAGAGCATATGTACACGTTAAACCGGATACTGATGTTAAGGTAAAGTTGGCGGTTTAAGAGAGGGCTAATGGTACCTGGCGGATTATCATTTTCTAAAGGTTAAACCGCCTACAGTGGTATGGAAGAAACAGATCTAAAAATTACTAAGTGCTGCAGAAACAGGTTTCACAGGCTAAAGTTATAATTATGGATCTAGCGCAGTTCAGAAAAAGGAAAATTTTCAAAGCCCTAAAGTGGCGACAGCAGAACAGCAAAAGTCCAGATGGGATCTTCTCACATACGAAGGGATGCTATGGTGAGGAAAATAACCTATAGCTACGGCCGCGCGGGGAGGATATCAAACTCATCAAGATATGATGTGACAGTAAGGTCAAGTAGTTAACGCTGACGAACAGTGATGAACACCGATGAATACATGAAACCCTAATGCAGATCTAGGGTTGAAGAAAGAAGGTTTACCGGCTTTATAGGAGCATCTGAGAGGTGCCGCGGTTCTCTGGTACGTTCAGGTCGATGCAGCAGCCAGGGGTGGTGCAGCGTTTGAAGGTCGAGGGCGGCGGCGGAGCTTTAGGGCTCAGGCGTCGCGAGGAGGAAGAAGAGGCGAAGAGGCACGAAAGGGGAAAGAAAAAGACCTATGGTCCTATTTATAAGGCAAATGGATAAGTAGGCAGGCGCGGGAATTGAGGAGCCCAAAAATAGATATGGGACACAGCTGTCGCCTCGGTCTTTGGAGGTCAATTAATAAAAGGAAGTATTGACAGGGTTTTTCAAGCATGTGACGTCATGACGGTTTACGGTGATTTTAGAAGATGATGTCATGGCGGTTTACAAGGATAAACACGAAGATGCTCAAGATGGAATTTCTTTAAATTGAAGATTGACATGAACAGGTTCAAATCAATCTGGGGCCTAATGTTGGGGATATAACTACTGAGTATAAACCGCCCAGAAGGGGCCGGGTTATGCTCATAAGTGATCGTCTACATTGAAGCCCATGAAGACGAAGACTATGGCGCTTTACTACATAAGCTTAGAGGCCCAGAGCCCAATATCGGATTAGGGCCCATGTATGTAAACCGTCTTGAGATGTGTAACTTGTGTTGTAAGTTAGGGAAAGGAAGAAACCGAGCCGGACACTTGTACGAGCCGGCCTCGAGATTCTGTAGACCGACCGGGCGTCAACCTATGTATATAAGGGACGACCTGGCGGTGGTTCAAGGACGAGAAACATCAACTCGAGAACTAGGCAAAGCGTATTCGCTCCCTGGTTATCGAGACCCCATCAATTCCACCACAACTGGATCATAGGCTTTTACCTTCACCGCAAGGGGCCGAACGAGTATAAACTCCCCGTGTCCTTTGTCCGATTTAACCCCTCTAAGCTAACCTAGTCGCGATGGCTCCACGACTAAGTCCTTTCACTAGGACATCTGACGTGATAATTCCACGACAGTTGGCGCCCACTGTGGGGCTATCGCACGATGGTTTCAAGTTCTTCGAGGGCAAGTTTGAAGGACTCAAGGGATATGCAGTGTGCCGGATGACCAAGAGTCGCCGCGGCAAGGTCTACATCAACGACGCAGGCTGGGGCCCCAACGCCGGCTCAATCGAGTACGGCTACTGGGTCCCCTTCGGAGGGATTCACGTCTTTATCAGCAAGATTCCAGTGGGTCGGAATTTCAAGGACATCTGACGTGATAATTCCACTATAGAGTCCAAACGGAATGAAACCTTCGAGAGCGATCTTTTTGGAACAAACGCAATCCAGGAGACTAGGAGTGGACATCAAGAAGCAGCCAAGGCGTCCACGAGGGTGCAAGGCGTGCCCGGGGGGGGGGGCGCCCTGCCTCATGGGCCCCTCGTGGCTCCCCTGACCTACTTCTCGGGGGGGGGGGGAGGGGGGACCTGCCTCGTGGGCCCCTTGTGGCTCCCCTGACCTACTTCCTTCACCTATATATATCTTCGTACCCCGAAACCATCCAAGAGCACCACGAAAAACTATTTCCATCGCCGCAACCTTCTGTATCCGTGAGATCCCATCTTGGAGCCTTTGTCGGTGCTCCGCCGGAGGGGGAATCGACCATGGAGGGCCTCTACATCATCCCCAAGGCCTCTCCGATGAGTTGTGAGTAGTTTACCACAGACCTTTGGGTCCATAGTTATTAGCTAGATGGCTTCTTCTCTCTCTTTAAATCTCAATACAAAGTTCTCCTTGATCTTCTTGGAGATCTATTCGATGTAACTCTTTTTGCGGTGTGTTTGTCGAGATTCGATGAAATGTGGATTTATGGTTAAGTTTATCTATGAGAAATATTTGAATCTCCTCTGAATTCTTTTATGTATGATTGGTTATCTTTGCAAGTCTCTTCAAATTATCAGTTTGGTTTGGCCTACTAGATTGATCTTTCTTGCAATGAGAGAAGTGCTTAGCTTTGGGTTCAATCTTGCGGTGTCCTTTCTCAGTGATAGTAGGGGCAACAAGGCACTTATTGTATTGTTGCCATCGAGGATAAAAAGATGGGGTTTATATCGTATTGCTTGAGTTTATCCCTCTACATCATGTCATCTTGTTTAATGCGTTACTCTGTTCTTATGAACTTAATACTCTAGATGCATGCTGGATAGCGGTCAATGTGTGGAGTAATAGTAGTAGATGCAGGCAGGAGTCAGTCTACTTGTTGCGGACGTGATGCCTATATACATGATCATGCCTAGATACTCTCATAACTATGCACTTCTCTATCAATTGCTCGACAGTAATTTGTTCACCCACTGTAATAATTATGATATCTTGAGATAAGCCACTAGTGAAACCTATGGCCCCCGGGTCTATTCTCTATCATATAAGTTTCCAATCTTGTTTATTTCGCAATCTTTACTTTTCAATCTATATCATAAAAATACCAAAAATATTTATCTTATCACATTATGTCTATCAGATCTCACTTTCGCAAGTGGTCGTGAAGGGATTGACAACCCCTTTATCGCGTTGGTTGCGAGGTTCTTGTTTGTTTGTGTAGGTACGAGGGACTTGTGAGGAGCCTCCTACTGGATTGATACCTTGGTTCTCAAAAACTGAGGAAAATACTTACGCTACTTTGCTGCATCACCCTTTCCTCTTCAAGGGAAAAACCAACGCATGCTCAAGAGGTAGCAGGGGGCCACGATCGTCCCAGCGGCCTCTGCCATGACCTCCTTTGCGGCCGTAGCCACGGTCGTTGCGCTTAGGGCGACGGCCGAGGCGCCCATCCCGGATAGCCCTGAGCTCTTGGCAGGCGTTGGTGTTGTGGTCGTGCACGTTGTGGAAGACCCAGAATGGGCGGTTGCCTTTGGAGGACTCAGGGTGATCACAACCGCGCTTCATGTCAGGCTCGGTCGTGAGCACCATCGGGCCCTTGCACTTCACGTCCTTCGCATTAGCTTTCTTGTCTTCAGGATCGGTGAGGGAGTCCCGGATTAGGGGGTGTCTGGATAGCCGGACTATGACCTTTGGCCGGACTCCTGGACTATGAAGATACAAGATTGAAGACTTCGTCCCGTGTCCGGATGGGACTTTCCTTGGCGTGGAAGGCAAGCTTGGCGATACGGATACGTAGATCTCCTCCCATTGTAACCGACTCTGTGTAACCCTAGCCCTCTCCGGTGTCTATATAAACCGGAGAGGTTTAGTTCGTAGGACGAACAACAATCATACCATAGGCTAGCTTCTAGGGTTTAGCCTCTCTGATCTCGTGGTAGATCTACTCTTGTACTACCCATATCATCAATATTAATCAAGCAGGAGTAGGGTTTTACCTCCATCGAGAGGGCCCAAACCTGGGTAAAAACATCGTGTCCCTTGTCTCGTGTTACCATCCGCCTAGACGCACAGTTCGGGACCCCCTACCCGAGATCCACCGGTTTTGACACCGACATTGGTGCTTTCATTGAGAGTTCCTCTGTGTCGTCGCCATCAGGAAGGATGCCGCATCCCGTCTTTAAAGACGGCGCTATTGCTAAAGGAGCTTTGGCTATCAGCCAAACTCTCCGGCTAGGCGGTTTTCTTATGACCGCATGTTCGGCCGCCGCGCCGATGATGACTTCTCGGGTCATCGAAAACAATCTCCACCTTGACTCGGAACTCGCCGAGTAGTTAGATCCGATGGAGCTCTCTTCCTTGAACGAACTCTTGGATCGCATCACCGCCCTGGGAGTCGCTACAGACTACGATCAGATTGGGATTAAACCCGACCCGGGAGAGATTGACTCTCCCCAGGTCACCCACCACGTCGCAGTGGTGGAGGAACAATGCAGTGGATCTTCACCCATCTTAAGGACCAGATATGTCCGGATTCCCAATCCCTCCAAGCTAGATACCCACGGAGGGGAGGACATCACTCAAGCCCTGAACCTAAAGTCAGGCAGCGGGCCAGATTCATTGGACAACATCCAAGAACCTAAACTTCTGAGTTCGGAAACTCCTTGGCCCCTGAGCCTCAGATCGGGCGAGGTTCCGGATTTAACTCCACCCACCCACCCAAACATAAGGGATCTATCCCAAATTCGGCAAGAGCCCACGGAAACAGTACACCATTACTGGGCCAGATTCCTCCTGGTTATGAATAGGATAGAGTTCTGCCGTGAGGAGGATGCAATTTCATTCTTCTGCAATAATTGCACGGACATCGGAATCCTCAATACCATAAGTCGCCGTGAAATTACACGCTTCGCTGACTTGGCATCCATAGTACGAAAATACTATTTGATGGAAAGTGTCCGGAAAACCGAAATAAAATTCTGGGACAATCTGGCCCTTAATACAACCCAGTCCAAAACAAAAGGGCGCATTATCGCCAGGCACCTGGGCCAAAGCAAAAACCCTCTATAGGGTATGGAACCATACTGGAGGGATGGCTCAATGGACCCTGTAAAATTCATAGTACAGAGGGCGCCACACCAACTCATAGCCTTAGAGCATGCTGGATACTCCGGCAGGTGGCCAGAAGTGGCGACGAGCTTCTAACTCCACAATCCGCAGAGCACCAGCCCAGGAATACCAGTACGGTATCAACAGTCTTCGAGACTTTCGCATCAAACAATATGCGGAAACGAACACTCCGCAGCCTTACCGAAGTCTACCAGGTAGCAACAATAAACCCATGGAGTGACACGGCTATTACCTTTAATGCCAGTGATGAACCTAAATTCCGAACAGCCCGAGCACCAGCCGCATTGGTCCTTAGTCCAATAGTGGACGGCTTTCGACTTAACAAGGTACTCATGGACGGTGGCAGCGGATTGAACCTCATTTATGAGGAAACCCTTCAAAAAATGGAAATAGACTAGAGCCACATTGAGCGAAGCAACACAACCTTTAGAGGAATAATCCCCAGTCGGGAAGCGTGCTGCACAGGAAAAATCACACTAGATGTGGTGTTCGGCACAACGGATAATTACAGGTCCGAGGAGGTCACGTTTCAAGTGGCCCTGTTCAGCAGCAGATACCACGCTCTGTTAGGGCGAGAGGCATTCACAATTTTTCAAGCTATAACCCATTAGGGGTACATGAAGCTCAAAATGCCCGGACCCAATGGAATCATCACTCTTACTAGTGACCCGGACATAGCACTCCGCGCCGAGAACAAGACAGCCGCACTGGCCCTTGAGGCACTATCCGAAGCCCTAGCGGCTGAATAACTGACTGTGCTGCGCTCCACGGTGAACAAGGACGACATAATACTCGATAAAAGATCCAAGTCCACCTCCTTTAAACCGGCGGACGAAATAGTCAAATTCCAAGTCCATCCAACGGACCCTACAAAAACGGCCTCCATCGGGGCACAATTAGACCCTGATGTAGACGCCGCACTATGAGAATTCCTACGCGAAAATTGGGACATTTTTGCCTCGCACCCTTCAGACATGCCAGGAATCCCACGCAGGCTGGCCGAGCATAGCCTAAACATCCTAAAAGGATTCAAGCCTGTCAAGCAGGCTCTTCGGAGTTTCTCTGAACCTAAGAGACAAGCCATGGGAGAGGAGCTAGCCAAACTACTGGAGGCCGGATTCATCAGAGATATAAAACATCCGGATTGGCTAGCAAACCTGGTGATGGTACCAAAGAAGGACAAATCCTGGCGCCTATGCGTCGATTTCAAGGACCTCAACAAGGCTTGCCCAAAGGATACCTTCCCCCTCCCTCGCATCGATCAAATTATCGACGCTACCGCAGGACACGATTCATTGTGTTTCCTTGACGCATACTCTGGCTACCATCAAATTGAGATGGCAGAGCCAGACCAATCCGCAACGGCATTCATCACCCCATACGGCCCATTCTGCTTCAACAGAATGCCCTTCGGGCTCAAAAACGCCGGCGCAACATATCAGCGCATGATTCAGACATGTCTGGCAAACCAGATCGGCAAAACAGTTGAAGCGTACGTGGATGACGTGGTCGTCAAAACCAAGCATGTCGAAACTCTAGTAGACGACTTGAGGCTCACATTCGATAACCTCCGAACATATGACATCAAGCTTAACCCGGAAAAATGCGTTTTCGGCGTACCAGCCAGAAACCTATTGGGCTTCATTGTATCCGGTAGAGGAATTGAAACAAACCCAGCCAAGATCCGAGCTCTGTCACAATTGGATATTCCAAAGGACCTCAAACAAATACAAAAATTGACTGGATGCGTGGCGACTCTAAGCCGCTTTATCTCCCACTTGGGAGAAAAGGCATTACCCCTTTATCGCCTCCTCTGGCGCACCGAACACTTCGAGTGGACGGATGCTGCCACGGCCGGACTCGAAGAAATAAAGGCCATACTGGCAACAAACCCGGTCCTGGCCGCGCCTAACATTGGCGAACCAATGCTATTATACATTGCAGCAACTCATCAAGTTGTAAGCGCAGTGCTCGTCGTCGAACGAGAAACGGACGGACACAAATTCCCCCTTCAAAAACCAGTTTACTATGTGTCCACTGTCCTCACTCCATGCAAGTCACAGTACCCACATTATCAAAAGATAGCGTACGCGGTGTTCATGGCATCCCGGAATCTATGACACTACTTTCAAGAGTGTTCAATAACAGTAGCCTCCGAAGTACCTCTCAACGATATTATAAACAACCGCGACGGGATGGGCCGGATTGCCAAATGGGCCATTAGCTCCTCCCATTCGACATAACCTATAAGCCACAGCGAGCTATCAAGTCGCAAGTTTTGGCTGACTTTGTCGCCGAATGGACTGAAGCCGAACTCCCTAAAGAGTACGGCACATATTCCAACTGGATCATGCACTTTGACGGCTCCAAAATGTTAGCGGGGCTGGGGGCTGGCATCGTCCTAACGTCCCCAACAGGAGATACAGTTCAATACATACTCCAGATAATGTATACAGACTCCAATAACGCAGCCGAATACGAGGCCCTTCTACACGATCTCCGGATGGCAGTCTCCATGGGCACTCAACGCCTAGAGGTGTGTGGGGATTCGAACCTCGCGATATCCCAAATAAATGGAGACTTTGATGCCAAGGATCCGAAAATGGCAGCTTATCGCAACGCCATCGTAAAAATATCAGCTCGGTTCGAAGAGCTTGAATTTCACCATATAGCCCGAGAAAACAATCAGGCAGCAGACGTCTTGGCACGCATCGGCGCAAAGCGCGATGCAGTCCCCCCCCCCAACATTTTCTTGGAGAGGCTCTTCAAGCCATCCGTATCATGGGAAGGGGAATCCAGAAATAACAGCCCGGACCCAGCCGCACCGCCTAACACCGAACATTCTGACACAACGGGAGGCTCTGCCAACGAAGTAACATCCTCCGCCCACGTAATAATGGCAGTCATTGCCCCGTGGACAGAACCATTCCTAGCCTACTTAACTTGGTAGGAACTCCCTGAGGACCAAAACGAGGCACGCTGCATAGTGCGGTGATCTAAAGCCTATAAAGTCCACGAAGGAGAGCTTTATAAGAAAAGCACCACCGGAGTCCTTCAAAGGTGTATCTCCAAAGAGGAAGGGCAGAACCTCCTGGCTCAAATTCATGTCGGACTCGGCGGGCACCACACCGCAGCCCGGGCGCTTGTAAGCAAGGCCTTCCGTACTGGATTTTATTGGCCGACGGCCCGGGCAGATGCTCAGGACTTAGTCCAACGATGCGTCGGTTGCCAATTATTTGCTAACCAAAGCCATATGCCACCCACCGCCCTCCAAACTATACCCATCACCTGGCCCTTTGCGGTCTGGGGGCTTGACATGGTTGGACCCCTTAAAGGAGGAACCCACAAGCAAAAATACCTATTGGTCATGGTTGACAAATTCACCAAATGGATAGAGGCCAAGCCTGTTAAGACGGCCGAATCCGGACCGGTGATAGACTTCATATCAGGGGTCGTACACCGTTACGGCATCCCCCATAGCATCATCACTGATAACGACATGAACTTTACGGCCGATGAGGTAAAACTCTGGTGCAAAAACATGGGCATCAAGCTCGACTACGCTTCAGTCTATCACCCACAAACTAACGGTCAAGTCGAGCGAGCAAATTGTCTAATCATGAGCGGCATCAAACCCAGACTAGTGCGGTCCCTCAAGGAATCTAACACGCACTGGCTAGAGGCGCTCGACTCCGTACTCTGGGGACTGCGAACCACGCCGAATCACACTACCGGATTCACACCATTCTTTATGGTATACGGCGCAGAGGCAGTTCTGCCCTGCGACATAATTCATGACTCACCTCGCGTGCGCATGTACGAAGAAAGAGAAGCCGAACTCGATCGGCAGGATAGTTTGGACGCCTTGGAGGAGGAGCGCGACGTGGCAAAAGCCCGTTCCGCATTCTATCAACAGCATGCTCGAAGATATCAAAGCAGAGAAGTACGGGCCAAAACTTACAATGTTGGTGAATTAGTTCTACGCCTGCCAGACAAGAAAAAGGACAAACTCAAGCCCAAATGGGAAGGTCCCTTCATAATCGACCAAGTCCTGACTGGCAGAGCGTACCGTCTGCGAAATGCATCGGATAACCGACTCGAGCCGAACCCATGGAACGCACCCCGTCTAAGAAGATTCTACGCCTAGCGCCGGACTCTGTGTTCGTCTCCTTCATCTGTTCATTTTTTACGTATTAAATGTCTTATATTTCTCTCCTTCTCCCTCCTTCTCTCTTACAGCCTTTGAGGGCTAGTTTGCGTCTTGTTCGCAAACAATTGACGTGCCATCCGCGCTCATTATACCTGGGGGCTTCTTTAACAGAAGTTCGTTTATACGGGCCTCATGCCCAACACATGTGTCACACTTCCGCATGTACCTTTTATTCACCATTATATGCATCGATATGACTTAAGTTTTGGCCAAGCTGGGTTGCCTGGCTCCTGTGCTTACCCCTACGTTCCCGATTGTTCGGCTAGGTGGTAAAAGGAGCACCTCTGCGATTGTTACTGCCGGGTCAGCCGGATGTGTACCTCAGACTAGGTGAAGCCGAAAGCTAGCGTTCTTAAGGGAATATTCGGTCGGTGAACTAAAAGATGATTTTACCTCGTCTATTTTATCTGCCCCCAGATGTTTTTCTGCTTTTTTCGCAGTCCGGACATGCACTTTAGGGCATGCCTCCCAGGGAAAGGAACCCCTAACGGAACTATTCTCCCTGGAAGATGTTTCTTACTAACCATGTAATATAACATAAATAGTTGGGTACTTGTCTGATAAAGCACTAATGACCCCTATGCCTGGTCTCCACGCATGCCCCGGTTCTTACATAACCGAGAGGGTATTTGGACACACTTCGGACTATTGAGTCCCGAGGTTGAAGAGAAAAGGTCCGCCATGACAAACGATCTACAATCCAGCTAGAAGGCATTTTACATGTCATTTTAAATTACATAGTCAATTTGACTGGGTATATTCCTCTTCAATACCATCCAACAGGCTGTCAAGTTTACAGTCTTGTTGGGAATATTTGGCCGCCAACTCTACCTGGCCGTACACTAAACTGACAGGGATCTCCTTCCCATCGGGCCCTACAGGTCCGACCTCGGCCATGTGGTTTGGGTGAGCCTTCGTGTACCGCGTCTTCACCATGGCCCAGGCCTCCCTGGCGCCTTGACGGCAGGACGATATCTTCCATAACCGGAAGCGCCGCCGCGCTCCCTTCAGCTTCTCTACAAGCTCTCCAAGACCTTCGGGCATGGAGACAAACGGCCACAAGGCCTGGGCGACACCTTGCATCACCTGCCGAACTCGTTCGTGCAGTTGTGAAAGCTCGAGAAGAAGGTCACCCGTAGAACCGGGCATTTCCTCCGCAGGTCGACATGTCAGCATACCTACAGACATAACTCTGTCAATCGACTTCCTCGCCGAACTCTTTTTTTTCGTAGTTCGTTCAAGCACTTACTAAAAATGCCGCGTCGAAGTCGCCGGTTCTCCTTCACGGAGTCCGACAGCTGAGCACGAACATCTTTTAATTCCTCACCCAGCTGGGTGTTGGCATCTTAGAGCTTATTCTTCTCTTGCCTCACCCTCGTAAGCACGCTCTCGCTGGCCTTTAACTGGCGCAAGAGTTGTTGCCTGTCCGGATCCACTCCGGCGCCATCTGCAATGTTATTGTCAGATTTGCAAGCACGCCGCACTATTCAACATACTTATCTTTCGATGCATATATTACCAGAGGGGGTCTCCTTGGCCTCCCCTGTCGCGGCTAGTGCGGCCTCAAGTTGGGCCTTGCACTCTTCCAGCTCCTGGGATAGTCGGGTATTCTTTTCTGTAAGATCCTGCATAACAAATGATCCTTAAATCAGTTGTTCTAACTGTTTCAAGTCTCAGGGGCTACTAACATATATAACTATCAAATTTTCTCACCTGTATGTCTTTTACATACTGCTCTATGGCTCTGGCTAGACCATTTTGAGCGGCGTGAAGGTACGCATCTCCCGTATTAAAGGCGTCCAACGCCTCTTGGGAAAAACAAGCGTCACGAAGAACAATCCGACGATGCATGTGGTTCATGGCACTCTCCACCTCGGAATTGGTGGCAGACAGCCCGTCCGCATCCTCTGTCGGAGGAGCGTCTGGTGCGCGCCCCTTGTTCACCTCCGCTTTCGGACCCGATCTTGAAGCCTGGCCGGTGGATATAGTCCGGCGGGCGCTCTTCTTCCTGAAGAGAGCATGAGCATTAGTATGCCTTGAGGGCATAAACCCTGGGCATTAAAATTGCATGCCGTACCGTTGCGCCGGCGTCTCGATCCGGTCCGCACTTCTTTTTAGCCCTGCTGGGCCTCGATGGCCCTTGTTGGCTAGCCACCATGGGCTCGGCCCTCCGCCTCAAGGACTTCCCTTGCAAAAAACGCCATTGGTATACGATGATCAAACATAAGCACGGATGGATCCTCTTGAAAGTACTGGGACTTCGGTCTTGGTTACCTTTGAGGCTGGAAGTAGTCTGGGATAATCGGCCGTAATGGCCACTAAGGTGTTGTCCTTGCTCAATTGATGAAACACCCCATCAATCAGCTCCACACATAAGTCTGGGTCGAGGGACCATTCCGGGTCCTCGGGTTGTGGAGGAGGGCTGTTTATCTCCTTTACAGTCTGGCGTAGCCCCTGCGTTGAAATTGCTAGACTAAGTACTTAACTACGGGAATATGAAAACGGGTGGGCAAGTGAAAGTGTTCGCTTACCCAGCTTGGAGGATTGTACATAGAAAATCTACCCAGTGGGTTGACGCGGAGGAATTCCTCCTCTTCTCCCTTGTATAAACCGGACAAGATCTTCATTAGAGTGGCAGCCGAATCTGACCCCTTGCGGCCGCACCGGGTGGTGTCATCCTCCCAATTGAAATCCCACATGGGGTGGCCTCTGTATTGAAGCAGCTGCACCCCCCGCATAATGCATGTGGCCATGACCTCGATCATGGTCAATCCGGAATGAGCCAACAACCTTATCCGGTTCATCACGTAAAGGACGTCCCTGTCATTTTCCTTCTGAGGGTTCCGTGGGCGCCAGCTTAGGCGCTTCTTCAAACAAGCATTATCAAACTCAGGGAGGCCGATCCGAACAGGGTCCGACAGGGGGACGTTATCTATATAAAACCATTCTGAAGGCCAGTCTTCGGACGCCTTCTTCGGGGTGCCGGATAGATATCCGGTCCCGGCGATGCGCCATAGTTTGGCTCCGCCCACTTGATATATCGACCCCTCCTGAGAACGGGGCACGAGGCAGAACAACTTCTTCCACAGCGCGAAATGGGCCTCGATGCCCAAAAATAGCTCGCAAAGGGCTACGAAGCCCGCAATATGCAATATGGAGGCAGGCGTAAGGTTGTTTAACTGGAGGCCATAGAACTCCAGGAGCCCCCAGAGAAACGGATGAATTGGAAATCCGAGCCCTCTTACTAAATAAGGGACAAGGCATACCCGCTCTCCTTTGGAGGGATTGGGGACGCTCTCCGCTTGCTCTCCGCCATTATAGGTGGCAAGCCCGGCTCGAACTGGGACCATGTAAGCTGGGGGGAGTAACCCCTTGGCTTGGAGCGCCACTAGCTTGATGTGCGGGACGGAGCATCTCTCCCAATCTCCAGGCTGAGGACTGGGAGGGCGAGAGGAGGAGCTGCGTCGACCGGCCATGATGGAATGGATCTCTATCGAATGCGCTCCGATGAAAGCTCGCGAAGGGAGGATGGTGTGATTCGGATCTAAATCCCCGTCTCTTTTATAGGCAGCTCATTTGCATAGCTAGGGAGGTAAATGAAAAAACACCCTGGCTTTTCGCATTCGTTTGACACGTGGAAGATGGCCATTATTGGGCGCAGAAGCCAAGGAGCACGACGTTCACCAGAAGCCAGACACTATTCAACATGTATATGGGATTTGGAAAAGAACCCACCTTGCAATGCCGAAGACAAATTTGCGTGCCGGACTCATCGTCATTGAAGCCTGGTTCGGGGGCTACTGAGGGAGTCCCGGATTAGGGGGTGTCCGGATAGCCGGACTATGACCTTTGGCCGGACTCCTGGACTATGAAGATACAAGATTGAAGACTTCGTCCTGTGTCCGGATGGGACTTTCCTTGGCGTGGAAGGCAAGCTTGGCGATACGGATACGTAGATCTCCTCCCATTGTAACCGACTCTGTGTAACCCTAGCCCTCTCCGGTGTCTATATAAACCGGAGAGGTTTAGTCCGTAGGACGAACAACAATCATACCATAGGATAGCTTCTAGGGTTTAGCCTCTCTGATCTCGTGGTAGATCTACTCTTGTACTACCCATATCATCAATATTAATCAAGCAGGAGTAGGGTTTTACCTCCATCGAGAGGGCCCGAACCTGGGTAGAAACATCGTGTCCCTTGTCTCATGTTACCATCTGCCTAGACACACAGTTTGGGACCCCCTACCCGAGATCCACCGGTTTTGACACCGACAATCGGCCTCAGGGAGCTCGAGGACCGAGATGCGACCTTCTTCTACCCTTGCACACCTTGTCGCCATGTTGAACATCTTTGAGGCTAAACACAAGTCCTCATGTATGGCGAGCTCCTCCTTCATCTTGACATCCCGGATGCCATCAGTAAACGCTGAGATGATGGCCTTGTCCAACACATTGGGGATTTTGAGGTGAACGTTGGTGAAGCGTTGGATGTACTTATGCAAGGTCTCTCCTGGTTGTTGCTTGATGCGTCGCAGGACGCCAGTCGTAGGAGCGCGGTCGCGGGTGCCTTGGAAGTTGCCGATGAAGCGCCCTTGATACGTCCATTTTGCATCATGCTTTTATATCAATATTTATTGCATTATGGGTTGTTATTACACATTATATCTCAATACTTATGGCTATTCTCTCTTATTTTACAAGGTTTACCATGAAGAGGGGGAATGCCGGCAGCTGGAATTCTGGCTGGAAAAGGAGCAAACGTTGGAAACGTATTCTACACAACTCCAAAAGTCCTGAAACTCCACGAAAAAACTTTTTGGAATTTATAAGAATTTCTGAGCGAAAGAAATAGGCCAGGGGGCCCACACCCTATCCAGGAGACAGGGGGCGCCCCCCCCCTATAGGGCGCGCCCCTATCTCCGGGGCCTCCGGCGTCCATCTTCTGCTATATCATCACTTTTACCCTGAAAAAAATTGTGGGCAAGTTTATGGGACGAAACTCCGCCGCCACGAGGCGGAACTTTGGCGGAACCAATCTAGGGCTCTGGCAGAGCTGTTCTGCCGGGGACACTTCCCTCCGGGAGGGGAAAATCATCACCAACATCGTCACCAACGATCCTCTCATCGGGAGGGGGTCAATCTCCATCAACATCTTCACCAGCACCATCTCCTCTCAAACCTAGTTCATCTCTTGTATCCAATCTTGTATCCAAAACCACAAATTGGTACCTATGGGTTGCTAGTAGTGTTGATTACTCCTTATAGTTGATACTTATTGGTTTACTTGGTGGAAGATCATATGTTCAGATCCTTAATGCATATTATTACACCTCTGATTATGAACATGAATATGCTTTGTGAGTAGTTACTTTAGTTCCTGAGGACATGGGTGAAGTCTTGCTATTAGTAGTCATGTGAATTTGGTATTCGTTCGATATTTTGATGAGATGAATGTTGTCTTCTCCTCTAGTGGTGTCATGTGAACGTCGATTACATGACACCTCACCATTATTAGGCCTAGAGGAGGGCATAGGGAAGTAATAAGTAGATGATGGGTTGCTAGAGTGACAGAAGCTTAAACCCTAGTTTATGTGTTGCTTCGTTAGGGGCTGATTTGGATCCACATGTTTCATGCTATGGTTAGGTTTACCTTAATACTTTTGTTGTAGTTGCGGATGCTTGCAATAGGGGTTAATCATAAGTGGGATGCTTGTCCAAGTAAGGGCAGTACCCAAGCACCGGTCCACCCACATATCAAATTATCAAAGTACCAAACACGGACCATATGAGCGTGATGAAAACTAGCTTGACGATAATTCCCAATGTGTCATCGGGAGCTCCTTTATCAATATTAGAAATTGTCCAGGCTTATCCTTTGCTACATAAAGGATTGGGCCACCTTGCTGCACCTTATTTACTTTGTTTACTTGTTACTTGTTATTATTTGTCTTATCAGAAAACTATCTATCACCTACAATTTCAGTGCTTGCAGAAAACCTTATTGAAAACCGCTTATCATTTCCTTCTGCTCCTTGTTGGGTTTGACACTCTTACTTATCGAAAGGTCTAAGATAGATCCCCTACACTTGTGGGTCATCAAGACTCCTTTCTAGCGCCGTTGCCGGGGAGTGTAGCGCTTTTGGTGAGTGGAACTTGGTAAGGGAACATTTATTTAGTGTGTTGAAATTTTCTGTTACTTGTCACTATGGAAACTAATCCTTTGAGAGGCTTGTTTGGGGTATCTTCACCCCAACCAGAAGAGCAAAGAGTTGCTCCTCAACCTACTGAACGTTATGAAAATATTTACTTTGAGATTCCTTCGGGTATGATAGAGAAACTGCTAGCAAATCCATTTGCAGGAGATGGAACATTGCTTCCCGATTTACACCTTATCTTTGTGGATGAAGTTTGTGGATTATTTAAGCTTGCAGGTATTCTCGATGATGTTGTCAAAAGGAAGGTCTTCCCTTTATCTTTGAAGGGAGATGCATTGACATGGTATAGGCTATGTGATGATACGAGATCTTGGAATTATAAGCGATTGAAGTTGGAATTCCACCAGAAGTTCTATCCTATGCATCTTGTTCATCGTGATCGTAATTACATATATAATTTGTGGCCTCGCGAAGGAGAAAGCATCGCTCAAGCTTGGAGGAGGCTTAAGTCAATGTTATATTCATGCCCCAATCATGAGCTCTCTCAGGAAATGATTTATTCAAAAATTTTATGCTTGGCTTTCTCTTGATAATCGCAACCTACTCGATACTTCCTGTGCTGGTTCTTATATGCTGAAGACTATTGATTTCAAATGGGACTTATTGGAAAGAATTAAATGCAACTCTGAAGATTGGGGTTCCGATGATGGTAAGGAGTCGGGTATGACACCTAAGTTCGATTGTGTTAAATCTTTTATGGATACCAATGTTTTTCGTGGATTTAGCGCTAAGTATGGACTTGACTCTGAGATAGTAGCTACTTTTTGTGAATCTTTTGCTACTCACGTTGATCTCCCTAAAGAGAAGTGGTTTAAATATAATCCTCTTGTTGAAGTTAAAGTAGTTGCACCTATTACAGTCGAAGAAAAGACTATTACTTATAGTGATCCTATTGTTCCTACTGCTTATGTTGAAAAACCTCCTTTTCCTGTTAGGATAAAGGATCATGCTAAAGCTTCGACTGTTGTTCGTAAGAGTAATACTAGGACTTATACACCTCCTGAGCATATTAATGTTGAACCTAGTATTGCTATGGTTAAAGATCTCTTGGATGAGGACTTAGATGGGCATGTTATTTCTTTCTGTGGTGAGACTGCTAATATTGCTAGACCTAATACTAAGACATGTAGACCTGTCATAGGCACGCCTGTTATTTCTGTTAAAATAGGAGATCATTGTTATCATGGTTTATGTGATATGGGTGCTAGTGCTAGCGCTATCCCTTATGATTTATATAAAGAAATTATGCACGACATTGCACCCGTTGAATTAGAAGACATTGATGTTACTAGTATGCTTGCTAATAGGGATACCATTAAACCTATTGGGATTGTTAGAGATGTTGAAGTTTTGTGTGGGAAGGTTAAATATCCTGGTGATTTTCTTGTTCTTACTTCCCCACAAGATGCCTTTTGCCCAATTATTTTTTGTAGACCCTTCTTGAATACTGCTAGTGCTAAGATTAATTGTGAAAGGAATATTGTCACTGTTGGCATAGATGGCATGTCTCATGAGTTTAATTTCGCTAAGTTTAGTAGACAACCTCATGAAAGGGAACCACCTAGTAAGGATGAGATTATTGGTCTTGCTTCCATTGTTGTTCCTCCAACTGATCCGTTAGAACAATATTTACTAGACCATGAAAACGGTATGTTTATGAAGGAAAGGGAAGAAATAGATGAAGTGTTCCTTAAACAGGAACCTATGCTAAAACATAACCTTCCCGTTGAAATTTTCAGGGATCCCCCTCCACCCAAGGGTGATCCCGTGTTTGAACTCAAACCATTACCTGGTAATCTTAAGTATGCTTATCTTGATGAAAAAGAAATATATCCTGTTATTATTAGTGCTAACCTTTCAGAGAAAGAAGAGGAAAGACTATTGAAAACTCTGAAGAAGCACCGAGCAACTATTGGATATACTCTGGATGATCTTAAGGGCATTAGTCCCACGCTATGTCAACACAAAATTACATTGGAGGATGATGCCAAACCAGTTAGAGATCCTCAAAGACGATTAAATCCCAAGATGAAGGAAGTGGTAAGAAAGGAGATACTAAAGCTCCTTGAGGAAGGTATTATTTATCCCGTTGCTGATAGTGAATGGTTAAGCCCTGTCCATTGTGTCCCTAAAAAGGGAGGTATTACTGTTGTTCCTAATGATAAAGATGAATTGATCCCACAAAGAATTATTACAGGTTATAGGATGGTAATTGATTTCCATAAGTTAAATAAAGCTACCAAGAAAGATCATTACCCTTTACCTTTTATCGATCAAATGCTAGAAAGGCTATCCAAACACACACATTTTGCTTTCTAGATGGTTATTCTAGTTTCTCTCAGATACCTGTGTCAGCTAAGGATCAATCTAAAACTACTTTTACTTGCCCTTTTGGCACTTTTGCTTATAGATGTATGCCTTTTGGTTTATGTAATGCACCTGCTACCTTTCAAAGATGCATGATGGCTATATTCTCTGATTTTTGTGAAAAGATTTGTGAGGTATTCATGGATGACTTCTCCATCTATGGATCCTCTTTTGATGATTGTTTGAGCAACCTTGATCGAGTTTTGCAGAGATGCGAAGACACTAGTCTCGTCCTGAATTGGGAAAAGTGTCACTTTATGGTTAATGAAGGCATTGTCTTGGGGCACAAGATCTCCGAGAGAGGTATTGAAGTTGATAAAGCCAAAGTTGATGCTATTGAAAAGATGCCATGTCCCAAGGACATAAAAGGTATGAGAAGTTTCCTTGGTCATGCCGGTTTTTATAGGAGGTTCATTAAGGACTTTTCTAAAATCTCTAGGCCTCTGACTAATTTATTGCAAAAAGCTATTCCTTTTGTCTTTGATGATGATTGTGTAGAAGCATTTGAAGTGCTTAAGAAGGCTTTGATCACTGCACCTATTGTCCAGCCTCCTGATTGGAATTTACCTTTTGAAATTATGTGCAATGCTAGTGATTATGCTGTAGGTGCTGTTTTAGGGCAAAGAGTTGATAAGAAATTGAATGTTATCCAGTATGCTAGTAAGACTCTTGATACTGCCCAGAGAAATTATGCTACTACTGAAAAAGAGTTCTTAGCAGTCATGTTTGCATGTGATAAGTTTAGACCTTATATCATTGATTCCAAAGTTACTATTCACACTGATCATGCTGCTATTAAATATCTTATGGAAAAGAAAGATGCTAAGCCTAGACTCATTAGATGGGTTCTCTTGCTCCAAGAATTTGACTTGCATAATATTGATAGAAAGGGAGCTAAGAACCCCGTTGCAGATAACTTGTCTAGGTTAGAGAATGTTCTTGATGACCCACTACCTATTAATGATAGCTTTCCTGATGAACAATTAGCGGTCGTCAATGCTTCTCGTACTGCTCCTTGGTATGATGATTATGCCAATTACATTGTTGCTAAATATTTACCACCTAGTTTCACATACCAGCAAAAGAAAAAGTTCTTTTATGATTTAAGACATTACTTCTGGGATGATCCACACCTTTATAAAGAAAGAGTAGATGGTGTTATTAGACATTGTGTGCCTGAGCATGAACAGGAACAGATTCTACGTAAGTGTCACTCTAAATCTTATGGAGGACACCACGCTGAAGATAGAACTGCACACAAGGTACTACAATCTGGTTTTTATCGGCCTACTATCTTCAAAGATGCTCGTAAGTTTGTCTTATCTTGTGATGAATGTCAAAGAATAGGTAACATTAGTAGACGTCAAGAAATGCCTATGAATTATTCTCTTGTTATTGAACCGTTTGATGTTTGGGGCTTCGATTATATGGGACCTTTTCCTGCCTCTAACGGTTATACACATATTTTAGTTGCTGTTGGTTACGTTACTAAGTGGGTAGAAGCTATTCCAACTAGTAGTGCTGATCATAACACTTCTATTCAAATGCTTAAAGAAGTTATTTTTCTGAGGTTTGGAGTCCCTAGATATCTTATGACTGATGGTGGTTCACATTTTATTCATGGTGCTTTCTGTAAGATGCTTGCTAAGTATGATGTCAATCATAGAATCGCATCTCCTTATCATCCGCAGTCTAGTGGTCAAGTAGAGTTGAGCAACAGAGAGCTCAAACTAATTTTGCAAAAGACTGTGAATAGATCTAGAAAGAATTGGTCCAAAAAACTTGATGATTCATTATGGGCCTATAGAGCTGCATACAAAAATCCTATGGGTATGTCTCCGTATAAGATGGTTTATGGAAAAGCATGTCATTTGCCTCTTGAACTAGAACATAAAGCATATTGGGATATTAAAGAGCTCAATTATGACTTCAAGCTTGCCGGTGAGAAGAGGTTATTTGATATTAGCTCACTCGATGAGTGGAGAACCCAAGCTTATGAGAATGCCAAGCTATTCAAAGAAAAAGTCAAACGCTGGCATGATAAGAGGATACAAAAGCGTGAGTTTAACGTAGGAGACTATGTGTTATTATTCAATTCTCGTTTAAGATTTTTTGCAGGAAGGCTTCTCTCTAAATGGGAAGGCCCCTACGTTATCAAAGAGGTCTATCGTTTTGGTGCCATAAAAATCAACAACTTCGAAGGCACAAGTCCGAGGGTGTAAACGGTCAAAGAATTAAACATTATATTTCAGGTAATCCTATCAATGTTGAAACTAATATTATTGAAACCGTAACCCCTGAGGAATACATAAGGGACACTTTCGAGAATGTTCCAGACTCCAAAAAGGCATAGGTACGTGGTACGGTAAGTAAATCGACTCCAAAACAACTCCAATGGCAATTTTTATCAGTTTTGGAATATTTAAGAATTTTAGGAAGAAAGAAGTAGTCCAAAAGGGACACGAGGCTCCCACGAGAGAGGAGGGTGCCCCCCCCTGTAGGGCGCGCCCCCTGTCTCGTGGGCACCTCGTGTGCCTCCCGGACTCCGTTTTCTTGCACGTTACATATTTTGGTCGATAAAAATTCATTATATATACTCTCGAAGGTTTTGACCACTGTATCACACAATTATCCTCTGTTTACGTTTTGAGTTGTTCCTGTTGCAGATTTGGAACAAGATGTCTTCCCAAGATTCGGAGGGGGAGAGCTACATGGATGATTATATCGCAAACCCAAAAGTATATGGGGATGTGGAACATTATGACTGGACCACGGAGGAAGAAGAAGACTATGATCCAAAGGGGAAGGAGGAGACAAGCTCCGATGAAGAGGACGATCCACTACCTCAACCTGGTGATATGCATGTGGAGTTCAAGAAGTCAAGCCTCCCTAAGGTCCAATCTATCCCACCACGTTTTCTGCAGGATAGCAAGGCCGCACTATGCAAAAAGATAATGAAACTTGAGCTCGAGAATGAGGATCTGAGGGAGGAAAATTTTAGTCTCAGACGCAAGCTAGAGAAGAAAAATGCAACAACTCTATCGTCATCATCAACAACTCCTACTTCACCACCTCCGAGGACATAACCACATGGGTATGGGCACTCCCCTTGGCAACTGCCAAGCTTGGGGGAGGTGCCCCGGTATCGTATCACCATCACACTCCTATCTTTACCGTTTTATTTAGCTCGATCCCTTTAGTAGTATCTTGATCTAGTAGAATGAAGTTTTGATATCAAGTAGTTTTGAGTTTTTCTTAGTGCTCTCTTTTTGTATTCGAGTCCGTGAGTTATTTATAATAAAGATTAGTGTTGAGTCAAGGGCTTTTCTA
The DNA here is from genome assembly GCF_018294505.1 of Triticum aestivum. Lineage (NCBI taxonomy): Eukaryota > Viridiplantae > Streptophyta > Magnoliopsida > Poales > Poaceae > Triticum > Triticum aestivum. The sequence goes on from NC_057798.1 coordinate 560,335,826, forward strand.
TGTTCTATGATCTTGAGAAAGTAGAAAGAATAAAAGAGTTTATATTGATCTTATGGATAGTGATAACTTCACACATAGAAAGTATGAGGCATAAAAATTGTTGGGAGTTGATGAACGTACTTTTGGTCATCGTTGCAATCAATAGGAAGTAATAAGGGAAGAGAGGTTCACATATAAATACACTATCTGGACATCTTTTATGATTGTGAGCACTCATTAAGTATGACATGCTAAAAGAGTTGACGGTGGACAAGGAAGACAATGTAATGGTTTATGTTTTCTCACATCTCAGTTAAAGTATGTTGTCATTGACCTTCCGAACATGTTGAGCTTGCCTTTCCCCCTCATGCTAGCCAAATTCCCAGCACCAAGTAGAGATACTACTTGTGCTTCCAAATACCCTTAAACCCAGTTTTGCCATGAGAGTCCACCATATCTACCTATGGATTGAGTAAGATCCTTCAAGTAAGTTGTCATCGGTGCAAGCAATAAAAATTGCTCCCTAATTATGCATGATTTATTAGTATAGAGAAAACAAGCTTTATACAATCTTGTTATGGAAGCAATAAAAGCGATGGACTGCATAATAAAGGTCCCTACACAAGTGACATATAAAGTGACGTTCTTTCATATTAAGATTTTGTGTATCCAACCCTAAAAGCGCATGACAACCTTGTTGGAAATATGCCCTAGAGGCAATAATAAATTAGTTATTATTATTATATTTCCTTGTTCATGATAATCGTTTATTATCCATGCTATAATTGTATTGAAAGGAAACTCAGATACATGTGTGGGTACATAGACAACACCATGTCCCTAGTAAGCCTCTAGTTGACTAGCTCGTTGATCAATAGATGGTTACGGTTTCCTGACCATGGACATTGGATGTCGTTGATAATGGGATCACATCATTAGGAGAATGATGTGATGGACAAGACCCAATCCTAAGCCTAGCACAAAGATCGTAGTTCGTATGCTAAAGCTTTTCTAAATGTCAAGTATCATTTCCTTAGACCATGAGATTGTGCAACTCCCGGATACCGTAGGAATGCTTTGGGTGTACCAAACGTCACAACGTAGCTAGGTGGCTATAAAGGTGCATTACAGGTATCTCCGAAAGTGTCTGTTGGGTTGGCACGAATCGAGACTGGGATTTGTCGCTCCGGTTGACGGAGAGGTATCTCTGGGCCCACTCGGTAGGACATCATCATAATGTGCACAATGTGACCAAGGGGTTGATCACGGGATGATGTGTTACGGAACGAGTAAAGAGACTTGCCGGTAACGAGATTGAACAAGGTATCGGGATACCGACGATCGAATCTCGGGCAAGTACAATACCGCTAGACAAAGGGAATTGTATACGGGATTTATTGAGTCCTTGACATCATGGTTCATCCGATGAGATCATCGTGGAACATGTGGGAGCCAACATGGGTATCCAGATCCCGTTGTTGGTTATTGACCGGAGAACGTCTCGGTCATGTCTGCATGGTTCCCGAACCCGTAGGGTCTACACACTTAAGGTTCACTGACGCTAGGGTTATAAAGGAAGTTTGTATGTGGTTACAGAATGTTGTTCGGAGTCCCGGATGAGATCCCAGATGTCACGAGGAGTTCCAGAATGGTCCGGAGGTAAAGATTTATATATGGGAAGTCCTGTTTTGGTCATCGGAAAAGTTTCGGGTTTTATCGGTAACGTACCGGGACCACCGGGAGGGTCTCGGGGGTCCACCAAGTGGGGCCACCGGCCCCGGAGGGCTACATGGGCCAAGTGTGGGAGGGTACCAGCCCCAAGTGGGCTGGTGCGCCCCCCCCCACAAGGGCCCAAGGCGCCTAGGGTTTGGGGAAGGGGGCGCACCCACCTAACTTGGGGGGCAAGTTTCCCCTCTTCCCCCCCTTGGCCGCACCCTAGATGGGTTTTGGGCTGGCCGCCGCCCCTAGGGGTGGAACCCTAGGTGGGGGCGCATCCCTCCCTCTCCCCTATATATACTTGAGGACATTGGGGCTGCCAACAGATGAGTTTCACCTCTCCCTGGCGCAACCCTACCTCTCTCCCTCCTCCTCTCCCGTGGTGCTTGGCGAAGCCCTGCAGGATTGCCATGCTCCTCCACCACCACCACGCCGTTGTGCTGCTGCTGGACGGAGTCTTCCTCAACCTCTCCCTCTCTCCTTGCTAGATCAAGGCATGGGAGACGTCACCGGGCTGCACGTGTGTTGAATGCGGAGGTGCCGTCCGTTCGGCACTAGGATCTCCGGTGATTTGGGTCACAATGAGTACGACTCCTTCAACCCCGTTCTCTTGAATGCTTACGCTTAGCGATCTACAAGGGTATGTAGATGCACTCTCCTTCCCCTCGTTGCTGGTTTCTCCATAGATAGATCTTGGTGACACGTAGGAAAATTTTGAATTTCTGCTACGTTCCCCAACAAACCTCTGCTTCCCTCTGCGAAGGGCCTATCTTTTACTTCATGTTCTCACTTTATGCTTTTATTTTATGCTTGATTCAAGGTGATCTCCACCTTTCCCTTTTTCATTTTATCCTTTGGCAAGCTCTTCATGTTTGAAAGATCGTGATATACATATCCAATTGGATGTTCGTTAGCATGGGCTATTATTGTTGACATCACCTAAAGGCGAATACGTTGGGAGGCAACACAATAAGCCCCTATCTTTCTCAGTGTCCATCTGAAACTCCATAACCACAAGTATTGCGTGAGTGTTAGCAATTGTAGAAGATTAAATGATTGTTGAGTATGTGGACTTGCTGCAAAGCTCTATTGTTGACTCTTTCTGATGTTATGATAAATTGCGATTGCTTCAATGACTGAGATTATAGTTTGTTAGTTCTTAATGAAGTTTGTGAACCATACTTGATATTGTGAATTGATTGTTACTTGAGCATAAGAAATCATATGACAAAATCTATATATGTTGCTGTTATAAGAATGATCATGATGCCCTAATGTCCGTATTTTGTTTTTATCAACACCTCTATCTCTAAACATGTGGACATATTTTTCGATTTCGGCTTTCGCTTGAGGACAAGCGAGGTCTAAGCTTGGGGGAGTTGATACGTCCATTTTGCATCATGCTTTTATATCAATATTTATTGCATTATCGGATGTTATTACACATTATATCTCAATACTTATGGCTATTCTCTCTTATTTTACAAGGTTTACCATGAAGAGGGGGAACGCCGACAGCTGGAATTCTGGCTGGAAAAGGAGCAAACATTGGAAACCTATTCTGCACAACTCCAAAAGTCCTGAAACTCCACGAAACAACTTTTTGGAATTTATAAGAATTTCTGAGCGAAAGAAATAGGCCAGGGGGCCCACACCCTGTCCAGGAGACAGGGGGCGCCCCCCCCCCTATAGGGTGCGCCCCCTATCTCCTGGGCCCCCTGGCGGGCCTCCGGCGTCCATCTTCAGCTATATCATCACTTTTACCCTGAAAAAAATCATGGGCAAGCTTACGGGACGAAACTCCGCCGCCACGAGGCGGAACTTTGGCGGAACCAATCTAGGGCTCTGGCAGAGCTGTTCTGCCGGGGACACTTCCCTCCGGGAGGGGGAAATCATCACCAACGTCGTCACCAACGATCCTCTCATCGGGAGGGGGTCAATCTCCATCAACATCTTCACCAGCACCATCTCCTCTCAAACCCTAGTTCATCTCCTCTGAAATTCAGTTCTGAAATTTTTTGTTAGATAGTGGCTACACTAATCTAGAGTAGTATCCCAATCTGATGGAGTACTTGATTTGGGGGACTAAACTTATGCTTATGTATGCCATCAGAAGCAGTTCGAAATCATTATTCTCTCTTTTCCTTGCAGGTTTGGGCAACTTCAGTCGGTTGATCTTGAATCCATTGAGCCTTCACTTAGAGCTGGTACTCATCCATGTAACTCTTCACATTTCCATGTAGGATGGTTGCCTATCACTTACTAGTGTGCTAGTGCCCCTTAGTCCAAAGACTAATAGCTATGACAAAGTATAATTCCTTGTAGTGTTTAAGTATAACAAAATTCAGAGAAATGCATGCAGAAGCTAGATCAGTACCAGCTAGCTAGCTAGCTAGTAGTAGTACTACTGCTACTGTTCTTTCCTTTCTTTTGGTAGTACTACTGCTAGTAGTAGTACTACTGCTACTGTTCTTATGTGTGCTGTCCACAGATTGGTGTACAGTCCTCCTTCGAACCCAACTTTTTCACCAGGTGGAACCAATGTGATTAACTTTAGGATCATTCTGTATGCATTTTCGCTGTTACGAAGGCGCGCCCACAAAGCCATCTTCCACGTGCTTGACCATCCAGGTCCATCTTCCCCTAGTAAGAAACAATGATGTATTAACTTTTGATTTGAGGAGAAATGTCCCTTTACTAGTAGGTGAGATAAACCAGTACTAGGAAAATATTTCTTGTTGCACCCTTTCTTGGCAAAACACATACAGCTACAAGTTTGTGTCTTATGTTTTCACTTGATAAGCGGTGCTCCTAAGGCACATCCCGATAGTAAACCATTAATTCCAGCAATGAAGTTCAACAATGTGTATTCTTATTAGACTAGCACAATGCCCGTTTGCTGCCACGGATTAAAAATTACACTGCAAGATTAAGATGATTATACTGCTATCTGTGCCAGACCACACCATCCATATCTGCTCTTATACACCCCCTTTGTGCTAGATCGAAGTCCAACAGTGGGTGTGGCGACTGTCAACAGTCATGATGATGGACAGATTGCCACAACCATTTGATTTTCTTTTGCATTCATCCTATTGTCAAAACATGCACAATTATTTGACTAATTCCATAGTATTGCTCGATACAGTTGATTCAAAAAGCAGGACAGACAAAAAGGACATATCAAATGTGGACATGTACTGTAAGGAAAGCATAAGCTATTTTATACCGAACAAGTAAAATCATAAGACTAATCTGCTGTATCCATTACTATATTTGGTCCATAGATGTTTATGACTCTGAGCCATGATCTGTAAAAATACATTTGTCATTCTTTCTGTGTTTGTACAGACTTTCTAAACTATTGATGATTTTTTGTTGGGAGACATATTATATCTGGAATGGAAGCTCACATAAGTTGAGCTAATTTTTGTCCATATGAAAGCAGAGGACCATATGGTCTGTGGCTGGGTTTTGTCTCCGACCATCGTGTCGTGATGAATTTGCAGGTACCCCGAGAGGCCCTTGAGTTTGCCGGAATGTCGATTAACTTCCGTTCCGGCAAATTCGGGTACTCCATATGTCCTATTTTCAGCAAAGGTCATGCTGAAATTTTCCGTGAATTTTAGCATGACTTTGCTAAAAATAGGACATATGGGGTACTTGCGACTAATGCATGGGCCGGGCTATCTTAGTACTTAGTTAAGTAGGATCAACTGCCCTGCCATTCTTGCTGCATTAAATCATAGGTGGCAATAGAGCCAAGTGATTAGGCCCAACTTAGAATTATCCTTAGCATCGATAAACCCTAGATGATAAACCCAACATAGGTGGCAATAGAGCCAAGATTAGGCCCAACCTAGGGTGCCTCGGCATCGATAAACCCTAAATGATGAAAACTTAACTTGGTTGCCCCGGATGCCTCGGTGTCGATGAGAACCTAAATGATGAAAGCTTAGGCTTTTAGGGTGCCTCGGTGTCGACAAACCCTAAATCATGAGACCATGATCTTGTTCCTTGACAATAACCATCTTTTTGACCAAACTTTTTTACTATTTAGAGAGAAACATGGCCCACAACAATGAGGCCGGTGGTTCGGGCGGCAAGCAATTCTGGGAGCTGTCCCAAGAGATGGAGGAACAACCTCACCGCTATGATGACGCCGCGGAAGACACCGATCCTGATTACACAACCCCTAGTGGCGTCGGGGATGACACCACTGATGGTGCCGCCGAGGATGCCACCACTGATGATGGCGGCGCACACACAGATGGTGGCGGCGCACACACAGATGGCAGCCAACCGAAGAAGCAAAGGAAGGACCGGCGCCCGAATGCGCTCCGCACCGTCAAGGAGGAATTCACTCAAGTGGACTCCGACGGGAATCCAACGGAGCCCAAACATATAGTCAAGGGGTACTCGGTTCAGCTCGGGTGCATTCTCCGGAGCACCGTCTCGATCAACACCGAGAACCTTAGGCATAAGGACCGAGGGAATTTGCGCAACCTCCTCTTCATGAAGCTGCACGAACGATACAAGTTCCCCGCCGAATTTGAAAACACACGCCTCTCAGGAAATAAAGTGAACAATGCCGCCCTCACGAAGATGAGCACGGCCCTGTCTACTTGGAGAAGCGCGGTGAAGAGAATGATTGATAAAGGTGATAGTTATGACAAGATCAAGGCGAAATATCCTTTGATGAGCGAAGATGAGTACAAGGAGTTCAAGATCAAGTGCCAGAGCCCCGCAACCTCCGAATCAAGTCAGTGGGGGAAAGAAATGCGGGAGTTGAACTTAGGGGAACACAAACTCGGTCCCGGCGGTTATAGAGTGGCGGAGCCTATATAGGACAAGGAGGACGTGGAGCGTGCCGAGCAAGGCCTACCGCCCCGCTTCGAGAAATACAGCGGTGACAAGCAGACCAGGAACTATGTCAGGGCCCGGTACAAGGAGGACCCGATAACAAAGGAGCTTACCACGGATCCGAAGACCAGGGCGCTTGAGCTTGTTCTGGTAAGGAATACACCCCCGCGTAATTAGCTCCATATGGTTGCACTCTAATTAATCCCCAATATTTCTAAATGGTTCATGTTCCTTTCGCAGGACAATGAAAGCAGTAGCGCGGGGTCGTCTAAGAGCTCCCCTTTCGACACCCCTTTAAATAGGGCGTTGAACGTAATGAAAAAGAAGGATAAGCTCGATAAGCCGACGTCAGCTGGTCGTGTGGCCGGCAAAGGCTTGTCCACAAAATGGGGGTCATACTATACCGCTGGTGTGCGGAAGGAGAAAAAGACCAGCTCGGAAAGCCAGATGCGCGAGGTTGAAGAACTCAAGGCACAAGTGGCGCGGATTCCGGAGCTTGTCCATGAGCAAGTGCAACAACAACTTGGAACGACGCTCAACGCCATGGTGCCTACGTTGATTCATGGGCTGACGACGTGGATTGCGGGCGGCCAAAAGGGGCCTCCCCCGGTTCCCAGCTTCACGGCCAGCAACTCGCACAGCGCGGCGGCGGCACCATTAGTGTCTCCGGTGGCGGCGCCATTGGTGTCTCCGGCGGCAGCGCCATTGGTGTCTCCGGCGGCGGCGCCATTGGTGTCTCCGGCGGCGGCACCATTGGTGTCTCCGGCGGCGGCGCCATTGGTGTCTCCGGCGGAGGCGGTATTCGTGTCTCCGGCACCGGCACGGGCATTGGAGCTTAATGCACCCGGGTGTACGCCGACCGGCACCTCGCCAGCAAGCGCCCCCTCCGTCAGTTGCATGCCCGCCGTTGGCGGTGCCTCGACATTAGCCGAGCTCGACGGCATCACGGTAACTAAGCCTCTCGGCCGATGACTTCATCTCCTTGCCTTTGACTGGGCATCCCTGACGCCCTATACATGTTTTTCCAGGGCACCGCCGACGTTCCTTGCACTCTTCTGCACTTCGTGGGCGCCGAGTTGGTCGATGTCGCCAAGGGCAGAATCGTTCAACCGGGCAACCCCATGTTCCACGGTAATCTGATGCCAACCACAATGTATAGGGTTGAAGTGGTCCGGGTGCTGCCAGGCTGCGACGAGCTATTACCTCCGATTCGACCCGCTGGGGCCAACGAAGAAGATGGGATGACCCTCGGCACCTGTGTAAACTGGCCCCTGCTATGGCCGAAGAGCCAGATTCGTTTGGGGGCGGGGGACACCACCCCACAGACAAGACCGCCAGTCGTGCCGGCGCCAAGCCATGGCAAGAACGCCGCAACGCTACCGGACCTGCCGGACATCCCTATGGCACAGGATCCGGACAGCCCTATGGCACAGGATCCGGACGGCGACGACAACGACGATGGTACATTTACCAAAGTTGATAAGTACTTTGCCGAACATGGGTACGCTGACGAGTTCTGCGGGCCTCTTTCTCAAGAACCCAACCAAGACCACCGCGATCTAGCTGGTACGGCGGAGAAATCCAATTGCAACAAGCGTCGTCTGGCGTTCAGTTCTTAGGACACGCCTCCAGCTCCCGCCTTCACCGAGCCTCAGTTAGCTGAGGCGCGAAATATTATCAGCCCCAACACGCTGAAGAAGGCGGTCTGTGAGCAAAACTCGGTCCCATTACAGGAGATCAAGAAGAAGGGCCGGAAACGAAAGACTAACAAGGGCGCCGGTGCGAGCCAGCCGGCACCGAGTTCGATCCGTGCTCAGGACGGGCCACCTTCACCTAAGGATATCTCGAGGAGGGTGCATGTGGCGGGTAGGGCGATGCTACCGCCAAATATGTTGAATGCTGCAACCGGTGCTATGCGGAGTCTGCACGACAGTGTTCTGATTTTGGAGAAGCGGCGTCTCAGAGAGAAGGATGTGGCATACCCGGTTTTTGTGGCCAAGGTGCCAGAGAGCAAGGGCTTTGTGGATGGCGACATCGGGGGTATGATCGTCCTGCGGTTTGATGACATCTTTGCTATGTTTAACCTTCATCCGTTGCACTACACCTTCGTTCGGCTGTTTTCGCTGAGCATGCAGATGCGGATCATTAGAGACAATACCCCGGACATCGTGATAGTCGACCCCTTCTACATGTGTGCCAAGCACTTGAGCAGCGCTGGGGACCGCCAAGTTGCGAGTTCACACCTCGAAGGCGTCATTCTGGCAAACGCAGATAAGGATAACTTCCTTGTGCCTTACTTTCCCGAGTAAGTCATCCCTTAACCGCCCCGTAACATATGATTTCTTAGATTTCGATCGTTCTTTTTTTTCTAACATTCCGTGTTCTGTGCAGTGACACACATTGCACACTCATCCTCTTAAGCCCGAAATATTCCATGGCCACGTATTTCGACCCGAACCGTAACTCCATGATAGACTACACAAATGTGAAGAAAGTTCTTGATGATGTTCTCCCCGGCTACGCCCAATCTGGAGGCACCTTCACCAGGCCAGTTCGTAAGTACGACAAGCACATCTTCTCACACAATACGAAGTTCTGCTGCATCAAGCAGCCGCCTGGCGGTCAGAAGGATGCCTACTACGCCCTCCATCACATGCGGGCGATCGTAAGGGACCATCATCACCTTCTGCTACTAGATAATCTCAAAGATTGGGCCGCGAGCTTGTCGGCAGTCCAGGACGCGGACCTCAGACAAGAATTCTTTCGCATCCAGTCGGAGTTTGCGGACATCATCCATCAAGATGTCCTTCATACCGCGGGGCAGTTCTTCCTCAGATATCAACCGTCCAATAGTGAGATAGATGAAACGCTACAAATTCAGGGTGACAACGACCGTGATTTCATGACCATCACGACAGACGGCGGCTTCACCCACGCTCCTGTCCGATGAGTTGAGTCGAAAGTAGTGATGTGTAGTTCTGAAACATTGATTGGCTCATGTTGTAATTAAACTTTAATGAATTCGGATGTCTCTTTGGTTTGGACGGTTGTTCAACTTAGATGTAATCGATGCTATTTATTAGTAGGACCATGAATCGTGCTATTAATGTCTTGCTTTTCTCTTCCGATCCTTTTGTTGCATACTTACACATTGCTTATGTATTGTCTGTTGTTTGGCTTGTGCATAGAGATGCCGTCGTATGTCGTGTACAAGGGTAAGGTTCCCGGAGTCTACGATGACTGGGAGGAGTGTCGGAGACAGGTTCACCGTTTCAGCGGTAACAGTTACAAAGGGTACACCACTAGGGCGGAGGCCGGATCTAGATACGCCCGCTATCTAGCGGGAGAGAGGAGGGAGCGTTGGAGGAACCGGATGAAGACCAGTTTGATCGCGATGATGCTCATCGTGATGACCACAGCTCTCTTCTATGTGATGGTAGTTTAGATGATCGATATCGACTTGTAATGTGAAGGCAAACTCGATACTCGCGGTCTTGAGACTTGTAATGTTTTATCTTTGTCCGGTCTTTTGAATCCGGGGACTAATATGATGAATTGTATTCAGAGACTAATCTTCTATTGTATTTGATGAATCTGATGTTGTTGTGTGTTGTTGTCTATATTCTATGCAATAATATATTTTGTAACCTGTGCAAAAATCAGAAAAGCAAAAAAAATAAAACCTAATATTCATACTAATGGCACACCACACAAGACACTAATGGCGCACTGTGATCATCACACTAATGGCGCATTAGCTGCTGGTGCGCCATTAGAATGCCAAAGCACATTTGTACATATGGCCCCTGGGAGGCATTCTAATGGCGCACTGCAGGCTATACTAATGGCGCACTACGCGGTGCGCCATTAGAACACCAGATACTAATGGCGCACCAGTAGTGCACCATTAGAATTTAATTCTAATGGCGTGATGCCAGTGGCGCACCAGTAGTGCGCCATTAGAAGGCAAATTCGGTGCGCCACTAGCATGCCTTTTCCTAGTAGTGCTGTGGGTTGCTAGTAGTGTTGATTACTCCTTGTAGTTGATACTTATTAGTTTACTTGGTGGAAGATCATATGTTCAGATCCTTAATGCATATTATTACACCTCTGATTATGAACATGAATATGCTTTGTGTGTAGTTACTTTAGTTCCTGAGGACATGGATGAAGTCTTGCTATTAGTAGTCATGTGAATTTGGTATTCGTTCGATATTTTGATGAGATGAATGTTGTCTTCTCCTCCAGTGGTGTCATGTGAACGTCGACTACATGACACTTCACCATTATTGGGCCTAGAGGAGGGCATAGGGAAGTAATAAGTAGATGATGGGTTGCTAGAGTGACAGAAGCTTAAACTCTAGTTTATGCGTTGCTTCGTTAGGGGCTGATTTGGATCCACATGTTTCATGCTATGGTTAGGTTTACCTTAATACTTTTGTTGTAGTTGCGGATGCTTGCAATATGGGTTAATCATAAGTGGGATGCTTGTCCAAGTAAGGGCAGTACCCAAGCACCGGTCCACCCACATATCAAATTATCAAAGTACCGAACGCGAATCATATGAGCGTGATGAAAACTAGCTTGACAATAATTCTCAATGTGTCCTCGGGAGCTCCTTTATCATTATTAGAATTTGTCCAGGCTTATCCTTTGCTACATAAAGGATTGGGACACCTTGCTGCACCTTATTTACTTTGTTTACTTGTTACTCGTTATTATTTATCTTATCACAAAACTATCTATCACCTACAATTTCAGTGCTTGCAGAAAACCTTACTGAAAACCGCTTATCATTTCCTTCTGCTCCTCGTTGGGTTCGACACTCTTACTTATCGGAAGGACTACGATAGATCCCCTACACTTGTGGGTCATCAGCCCTCGCAACTCGTTCCAAGAGGAGATCGACCCCAGCGGGAGGTTCAGGAGCCACAAGTGCGCGCCATCCTTGAGAGCCATGGGGAACCAGTTCGCCATGTCCTTCTCATCACCACTTGTCGCCTCGATGCTCAGCTCATAGAGCTAAAGGAACTCGGCCGGGTCGGGGGTGCCGTCGTAGCACGGAGGCAGATCCGGCTTGAACTTGCCGGGCCAGACGACGCGGCAAAGCTCTGGAGTGAACGCATGGCATCCTGTCGTGGCCACGGGGGCTCGCCTCGGAGGGGGAGCCATGTCTTGACGCCTGCGCGCAACCACCTCAGGCTGCGCACGGTCTTGCCGCGGAGGCGCAGGAGGAGCTGGGAGCGCACGCGCCTCTCCTTGAGGTCGCTGCACGGCTCGGCAGCTTTCATCATCGCGCGCGGGCGCCCTGCACGGCTGGTTGCGCTGGGGGGGGGGCTCGCACCTTGGCTCGGGGACAACATCTTGCCGAAGAGGAGGAGGGGCGTGCCATGAGCTACGTCGCCCGCCTGGGGCTGCGGGGGAGGCAGCGAACAGGACAACACAGGAGCCTCTCCAACAGCGCTGACTAGCTCTGCGATGCGGTCCAACCAATCCTTGCGGAGGCTGTCGGTCAGACGGTAGCGCAGAAGCTCACGCGCCATGAGCAACGCCGACTACGCGATCGCCGGCCCGCGACGGGCGTGGGAGGACGAAGCAGCGGCCGGGGTCAGCGACGGAGTGAGGATGCGGCTATCGCGTCGCACAGAGGGCGGCAATGATGAATCCTGCTGCTCATGTGCTGCAGGGCCAGTGGCAGCATTGGCCACAGGCGACGAGGAGCGGCGAGGAGCTCCATTGCCCGCGGGCTGCCCGGCGCTCGGCACAAACTCGACAAGCATCCGCCATGAGGACAACGGAGCGGGGGTGAAACAACTGACGGAAGAGAGGCTTCGACACACCCCCTACCTGGCACGCCAAATGTCGGATTTCGGGCTCCGCAAACCCAAGAGAGGTTCGAACTAGCGGCGTGTGCGAAGAACTTAACCTCTCAAGCCGATCGATCCGCTTCTCTCACGACCTAGCTCGATGAACACGACAGAGAAAGACACGTCCGTTTACCCAGGTTCGGGCCACCTTGCGGTGTAATACCCTACTCCTGCTTTGTGGTGGATTAGCCTCGCGAGGGGCTGATGATGAACTAGTACAAGTGGAAGAACAACCTCAGGAGGCGTGTTCTTGTGATGAGCCCTGGGGATTCGGTCTCCGGGGGTCCGATCCCTTCTACGGTGGTGGCTAGGTTATATTTATAGTGGCCTTGGTCCTCTTCCTCCGAAACTTAGGCGGGAAGGGATCCCACAACAGCCAAATTTGAAAGGGGACAAGAAGTACATCTAATCCTGACAAAAGGCGGTCTTCGCCTGCAAAGCCTCTGAGCATGACGTCGTGGTGGGCTCGGCGATGACATCCATCCCGCCGTTCTGGCGGTCTTGGTCTCGTTGCACGCAAATGACAACCTTTGGCTGATTCCTTGGGACTCCACACCTACGCTTGCCTCCTTTGCACCAAAGAGGAAACCTGCCGCTCTGCGTCCGCTGACGCGCGTCTGGCCTTGGTCGTCATGACCGATGTCATTTAAGCCTCGTGAGGCTGGGTCTTGCATAGAAATCTCCGCTCCGTCAAGAGGCCACCTGTGGAGGCCGCTCCCTCTGAAGGTCTTGATGTCGCCCGCCTCGCGGGGCTTGACCCCTCGCGATGGTCTTGTCTTGCCGTAGTTGAAGCTGGGCCATACCATGCCGTCGATGAAGCCACGTCATGGGCCGCAGACGGGCATGTCAGGGTACCCTGGTTCCCAGAACGCCGACACTATGATCTTCCTCTATTTTAACTTTCAAACAGGGCGTGAAAACGGATACAAGTCGGGACTGCAGCACATTACAACAATACAACGAGTGAGAGATAAGGCTTCTAAACCACTTGGAACAAAGAGATATTCACGGCGTTCGTATAAAAAAGCCAATGCCAATATCTAGGCCCTGGACAGGGCCTCCACCTAGTCCTGATCAGCAACCGATTTGCGGTTTATCTTAACCCAGGGAAGCGAACCAATCAATGGTTGGATGGTTAGAAGGACAGTGGTATACTCAGCTTATCAGGGTTCAAATCCTGGTGCTCACATTTATTCTAAATTTATTTCAAAATTTCCAGCGATACACGTTTATATGAGCGGTTGCATCTGTACTGTGTTTAAAAAAAACTCAAGGCCATTTGGACCTGATTGAAATGAGATCTAAACAAGAAAGAGCACTTGCCATTCATTGGTTATTAGAAGCATCCCAAAAGCATCCGGGTCAAAATATGGCTTTCAAATTAAGTTCTGAATTAGTAGATGTTGCCAAAGGGAGTGGGGATCTCACCAGTACCGTGTGAATAAACAACACTCACCTTGATTCATATACCACCTGCAATGGGTAGGGCTTTGGTAACTGAGCACATATGAGCCCTAAGGGCTCAGTTTCAATACACAAATCGTGTCTTCCTCAAAATCAAGATTAAATACTCTATACACACAAAGTACAGTACTGGACAAAATCCATATTCACCAAAATTTTATCCTAACACCAGAAAATTGAGCAAGACCAGCAAGCATGCACAGAGTAAAGTTGTATGCTACCAAAATCATGAAGGCGGCGATGGGAGAGGCCGAAAGCGTGTCAACTGAGAGATTTACTAGACCAGTTAGGATATTTGCCTGCAAGAGAATGTAAATATCAGTTTCTTTACACTGACCGCTTAAAGAGGTACATATATCTGCTAAAATTTGACGATTCGGTCCTATTAGTCGTACTTTCCCATTTTGGAATCAGCAATAAGAATAACGAGACATGATCTTACCACAAGGAATGCCCCAAGCATATTTTGATTGAATGATTCCTCAAGAACCAAATTCTTGTCATGTGAAATGGACCCCGCTAGTGTGAGAATAGATATAACCTGTCGTTATAATAGTAGCCATCATGAATAGTGAAGCCTGAACATTTTTTTAGCAATTTCGTAACTGGTAACAATACAATCGTAAGTATTAGCAGGCTCAATTGTTGTTAGACCCTTCAGGCAACACCACAACAGGTATATTTAGTTGGAGCTGGAGCCAAAGAGCTGGCTACCTCTAGCTTTAGGTCATTTGCTGATTTTCATTTAGTGCTTGTTCCTTTTAATTACACAGATGGTTGTGCCCTGCATAATGCATTGGCTTACTAAAACTCTTCTTCCAAGTATATTTACATGGTAGTTCTGCATGATCTCAAAAAGAGAATGTAACTAAGTAGCATGCATTTGAAGATGAGAAGTGTGTGCATCTTGCCAGTTTTTCAGGCTCTATTATCAGATTCAGACCAACGTTAAAATATTAAAACCAGTTGGTGAACTATAAGTACAAAGGATAAAAGCTAAACTTTCAAACCTCATTTTTCAGCTAGTGCACATTATTTTCAGCTATGTTGCTCTGGTGCATATTATTTTCAGTTGAAATTTGAATTTTATCCTCATTTGAGAAGATAAACTATGCAAACTAACACTATCCTTGCCCTTTTAGGGCCCACAATTGGATAACTGAAGGTACTATCGTTTAAAGCACTCCCTCCGTCCCATAATATAAGATCTTATTACATCCAATTTGTGAGCAAATTGAATGTAATAAGATCTTATATTATGGGACAGAGGGAGTACATATTATACTTGTCTTCTGGATGTCTTAATCTGACAATGAATGCATGCTATAAGTTTATAAAAGCAAGAAAGGAAATAACAATACCTGAAAATTCTGGCCAAACACAAGCATAACATAGGCGAAGTTGCACTGCAAAATGAAATGCTTGAATTTTTACTGGAGAAAAGATAAGTTGCTGGAGTTACTTTGACCGAATGTAAAACTAGTTTGTAGTAACTGTAGCATTTCCTTTCACTAAAAAAACTTTAATTTGGGAAGGTAGTTTGCCCACGTATCCGTTCATGTTGGAAGAATCGCATTGCGTGAGTGGAAGGTTTACATTTCAGCAATGCAACAAATGTTCTTACTTCAGATTTACTTAGACCAAACCTAAATACTATGAAAATATATGTCATACTCTTACACTTAATCATCATGTTCAAACATAACATGTCCATTGAGATAATAAGAGCACAATACTGTTTTCTATATACCATAAGTTGCTGCTACGTTGCATAGCTATCACAAAAATTCTTCAAATATGAGTTTGCATTTTTAGTACCAGTGTAAATAAACCAAGCATGTAGTTAGTTAGTACCCTACCATTCGTCGAGAAACTCTTTCAACATAGCTGTCAAGAATGATCGCCAAAATCCTACGAACATGCCATCGGAGAAAATGTTAACCAAGGAATATTACAGCTCTTATTCATAGGTGTTCATGTTATCATTGTTTCCTACCAAAATGATGCTGCGAGAACCCATACTTTTACCACTTGAGTGCTCCTAATCTTTCCTTTTGAACTAAGGTCATGAAACAAAAAGTAACCCAGAGATACACCAATCAGGTACATACCCCAGTATCCTGTGGAAGGAGTTCATTAGATCGCATAATGTGGTGCATGGAAATTTATGATACTGAATATTCAAATATAAAAGTGACCTAATAAGTAACAGAACAGATAATTGCCATATTAAAGTTCAGCAAAACAAAAAAGAATGATAGAAAGAGAGCAAACTATTCCTGGGGTGGAGGAGTTGTGGGTACATGACTCCACCCAGCAGGGTTCAAATTTTAGTGCTCACATTTACACACACATGTGCTCAGTTTAGTGATATTTGTGGATTTATCCCACTTTTTCTAGTGTGAATAGGACATATGCTCGCGTGCGTGTGCGCGCGCGTGAATAAGTATTACACATGTTTGTTCACTAAGCTTTCTGTACAAATCTGGACCACTAATGTTATTTTGTCAAACAAACAATAACCAAGCTTGGAAGGCTCTACGCCTCTATGTTCCTCAGCATCTTATGCAAAGAAATGACGAAGAAACCATGTGCACATAGATATTTTTACCAAATATGCTATACACGCCTTCCTTATTCTGGCCAATGATATCAGCACTTCTCTCATGAGATGTGAGGTACTCATTCAACCCAAAATTTAGCCATACCTGGTATCCTGTAAAAATAAATAAGAGCAATTTATCTACTGAAAAGGAGAATTGTAGCACCTCTAAGCCCTTCTAACCAAACTGTAAAACTAGAACCGTTAGTACCTGCAAGAACAAGCATACCAACTATCCCGCAATATTTAGGATGAATCCTGATAATGGATGTAAGGATAGAAACTGCTGCAAGGGTGAAAAAGAAGTTCCAATGGACACCATATTCTCCTACATGCACCTACAAGGTAGCAAAAGGAACATAGCTCTTCAGAAAAGACAGCATTCTAATACGGAAAAAAAAGTGTAAATAACCTTTGATTATGCATTGTAAACTTAAATCTAATCAACTCCACTTTCACTACTACTACCTCCGTGCCCAAATATAAGACGTTTTGGTAGGCTAAACTAGCCTACCAAAACGAATTACTAAACGTCTTATATTTTGGTATGGAGATAGTACAAAGGACTGCACATGCTATAGTAACTATTATATGTATTTAATTCTGCTTAATACAGGTTTCAGTATCTAGAAATGAAGGAAGTGAGAATACGAAAACAGACAGGGACAGGAAAACACAACAAAAAGGTTAGCAAGTCTGCAGAAATGGCATTATATGATAAATTCTGACGGATGCGTAATTTAAGTAATTGGCACAAAGAAGAAAAGTACCTGATAATCAACACCTGATGTAGAGATAAGACGAGCAAAGCCAAGAAATACTAGAGGACTTATGGACTTCAGTGCTGCCTTCCATCTCCTAAAAAACAGAAGGTGCACTATGTGATAGAGTACTTATGATGTCGAATAGTGCCTATTGGCAGATCTAACGGTCAGAAACTACAGTTATCTTCCCAAAAAAAAAATCAAAATTGAAACAATGATTCTGCCAAAGTATCTGTGCCTTTTTGTGATGATACTGCACAAACACGGGATCATTTGTCAGTATGTTCATACAGTAAATTTTCATCTATATGAGAAATAATACTAAGTCAGAAAGCTACTTGGAGAACAACCTAACAAGAAGCGATTAACACAGAAATACCACCTACATGCAAATAGAAAACATGCAAAAAGTTGCAGGACAGATCTTATTTGAAAGAAGAGATGGACTAGTCATTTTATCTTGATGAATGCTACTAATGATTATAATTTTCTTCATTTATCAATTAACTGACAAAGCTAAGATTTGCATGCAGAATTGTAATACTTTGTATCTCGATTTAAAAAGGACAAAAAAAACTCAGCACACCATAACGTAAGTGGTGAAGTTGAAACTTCTAGGTTCCTACAAGCTCCTATGTCCAGTACAAACAATCAACATAAATAAACATTAGTTCTTTAGAGTATCTACAAAAAACAACTTATGTAGTGAGGACATTTTGACATAAAGCCCGACGGACGACAGTATCTAACACTATGACTATTGACTAATAATTATTATCATAGAAAAAGTAGGATTAACTTTGCAGAACATGAATCTAGCTTTTCACAGAGTTTGCCTTTTAGTTTCAGTATTCAGTGAGTTACTTCCGACTTAACTAGATGAGAATCTTAGCATCATGTTGGATCCAAATATATATATTCATTAAGCCCTAAAAGATTTTCTTTAAGACAAATGAGATCATTTAAGCACTTACATTGAGGTTATGTTTCGTGCTTGTCTAGACACCAGTGCATTAGCCACTACAAAAGACCCTACTCCGAGATCCATCTGTTATGTTGGAAGACAGGTCAGATTTCTGATCTTTCAGAAATAATGGCAAACATGATCCAAATTACACGAAGGGAAGCACGGGTCGAGAACCTGACATTAATAACTATAATAAATAATAGATTGATGACGAAAAAATGGAAGCAAGGCATATTTGTAAACAAGAAACTTGTGTCAATTCCAGAAGAACAAAAAAAATAAGCAATGAGGAACAGTAGTTGATGACCTAATCATACAGGGGAAAGGCATAAAAACTGGACAACCAACAAAGATGACAACAGTAAATTGCATTCGACCGGCAGGCCAGCAACCCAAACCAGGGTAGTGATACTGCCGCAGGAGATTATCACGTGTTTAGCAAGGGCTTGCAGCAACAGGTAAAGAAGGTTTGAATTTTTCCAGTAAAGTTAAGGATTGTGGCCTTCATCAAGTATGGTTTAGACATGATGAAGCACCAGATTTCGGGAGTTACAAGGTTGCAAGTCAATCTATGATGGCTGTTGTCAATCGGTATTGAGTTGCATAATATATTATCCAGCTCCACATCAGATAGAGTCAGGTTCACAGTGCTGAACATATACAACCATGGCAATGACACCGGAGCAAGAAGCAGTTGGGGTGTTGCAAGAAGCCGACACAGCCAAGCACAACGGAGGAGGCAAGCACAAGAGGAACGGCAGTGCATACAGGGGTAACAGCATCAAAGGTGCAACTAGAAGCAGTGGTAGCAGAGCAGATAGATGCGATGATGCTAGGAGACGCAGAAGGCATACAAATGGCGGCAGAGTACTCTGTAGTGACATTGTTGAGCCCAGCTGGAAGAATCCAGGCCATGCATGTGTGGAGATTGACTCAAACAATCCGGTTCTATGTGTGTGCACACAAACACGAAACAAGAGTTTGGCGTGTGCAATATTTGCAAGCTACAGTTCTGATTGTAAAACGGACTCTGAAAATATGCTGCAGGCATGAAGTCAGCGGCGGCAGCGGTGGCACTGCTGAGCGCAGCCGGTGGAGTTTCGTAGGCAGGTTTGAAATGCATGAGATTGCATTGTGTTGATCCAATGTACTCCCTCCATTCCTAAATATTTGTCTTTCTAGATATTTCAAATGGACTACCACATACGGATGTATGTAGATATATTTCAGAGTGTAGATTCACTCATTTTGCTCCGTATGTAGTCACTTGTTGAAATCTCTAGAAAGACAAATATTTAGGAACGGAGGGAGTATGAGATTATGAGCATAGACCAGCCAAGCAAAGATATACGTGTGCAGCAATTTGCATGGAAGCCAGCAGATCAATTAGGGCATGAAGAGTCCGGGCCAGGAGATGAATAAGGAATGTTTAAACTGCAACAAAACCGTGAGGATCACAGGGCCAGCTTTGTATTGATTACTAGCTCAACAATTTCTTGGACTGGCACACCTCTGTGCCATGAGTTTACTTCCATGTGCACAGCAGGGTGGGCAGCGATACAGTGCGCTGAAGGAGAAGCGGTGGCTGTGAAGCAGCAGGAGGCATTACCGGTAACACAACCCACACCAGCCCCTAATGTGCAGCTACGTCTCTACTTGATGCACCAGAGGAGTCCATGACTGACAAATTGATTTCATTTAACCAGTCTAATGAAGCCGTTAATCCTTTGCAATCCAAATCATATGCACAATTTGCAGCTGTTGCCATTTTTTGCACACTAGTTCATGATTTTGTGCAATTCTTAATGATGATGATTATAAAACTAGGCCATCATGGGGGATACACACCATGTAAACAACCTCTGGCTATTTAAGTAGCCTTCATGATGAAAATAAGGCAGCGGAACCTGTAAAAACAAAAGATAAACTAAAGAAAATGCCTGGACGAATTAACTTACAATGCCACTACCATATGTTTCAGCCTTTGCATACCGTCTAGGAAAGATTTTGAAATCCACTGCCAATATGGACACGCATGTCACTAAAACCTACAAAGAGCACAATCACCATTAATACTGCAATAGTACTGCTCCATCTCTAGTGCTGGTGAAGGAGCAATAATGTGTTACTTATATAATCAATAAACTTGTGCATACCACTGACACTCGGTAAGAAGATATGTCTGCCCTAAGAGAAGGCAGATGTTGTTGAGCCTTGAGATGAGACTGAGACCTGAAACTGCAGTGTCATATAACTCCAGATCACCATGGGTGGTGTTTCACGAAAAGAAATCAGAAGGGAATTAGAGCAGCAAAAACAAGGTAACAAAAATTGGAGTAATAACTAAATACCAAATACCTTTTAAACAAGATGTAGATAGATATCACAGCTACAAGAGAAATTGCACAAATATAAGTCCATTCAGCTAAGATCTGCAACAAACCAAAGGAATAACCACAGATTCACTTATAAGTTAAAAAATGTTAAAGCTCATCCAAAGATTGGTAGATGACAGCTGAATAGTCAGTAGTTCAGTACTATAAGCTTGTGCTTTGCACGTTCCTTGATTTATGCCGTTTAACAATTTCATCATGTAAGCATATTAAAATGCAATGAAGAGGGTACTTGCCGTGAAAATCAGAAGTATAGGCAATACGACAGTGAGACAATCTATAACCAACGCTGAAAAGTAATACACTCCATCTTTATGACCAGCAAGAGCATCATCATTTTTCTTCACTGAATCCCTCCTAATATTATCTATAATAAGATAAAAACAAGGAAGTAGAATCTCTGTCAGATCTACTCCATGAATGAAAATAAAGAAGTTTCTTTATTGATAACAATGACTACATCAGGGTAAAAAACACATGGAAAAACTGAGAAGGATGCCATGACATAGCTAGCATCAGATTGGCCAGCATAGTTTGAAGTAGTGGACATGCTAGCTGCCCACAGTCAGTAAAATGTATCAATATAGATGCTGGGATATGAAAAAGATTGGGCTGGATCGTTGAATATCAGAAAATACCTTGTTTAAAAATATCAGAAAATACACATTTATGATCAGAACGCTAAATGTGCAAAATTGCAGCATACTGGCAACTGAATTCCACTTTCCAGTCATAACAGATAACACCTATCTCGCTTGAATATTTGTTGTACAACAAGATTCTACACTTACACGAAAAGGTATAAATGGTTTGAAAATTTACAGTATCTCTAACCAACTGACCTCTGCTGCTCCATTTCCTTAAAACCACCACTGCCTGCGAACCCAAAAAACAAATCAGACCACAACCCTGACGTGCATATATAGGTACAGAAATATTGGGAATCTAAGGGAGAGAAACTAATCAGTCACCGGCACGATAGCGGAGAGCGCCGCGATCTCCAGCAGGGACGACCCCGTCAGGTTGCTCACAAATCTGCATCATGAAGGAGGAGAATACCTAGAAGTTAGCAGAGCAGTACGGGCGAGAATAAAGTGGTGGCGAACGCAGGTAGGATTTGACTTTGCACTCACTGCTCCTTAAGAAGCTTGTTGGGGTTCAGGGGCTTGTCGAGGAGGCCCTCCATTCTTGGACTGCGAGAGGTGGTTCGGTTGGCGGCCGCTGGTGGTGGCAGCGGCAAGTGAGCCGAAGGAGGACGGTTGGAAGCCAAGACTCTGTGGGTGCAGCGGCTGGCAGGCAGTGGCGGATCTAGAATTTTGAAACAGGATGGTCCACCCTAAAAAAAATACAATAAATATGACATGCCAATAGCACAATAGGAAATTGTCAATATGATCTTACAAACATATGAAAAATTCTCAAATAAGTCTTTGATTTTGCATAAAAAAAGCCTACATGCCTTGAAAAGTTCAAAGGAGACTATGTGCATGTGTTCATTATTTCACATTTGATACATATATGTAATCAGGTGGTCCTAGTTGACATTCTGTTCTTCAATATGATAATGACATTTATTGATTCAAAAAATGAGAACAATGTATCAATTGCTTGATCCAGACAGAGACAATTCAGTAGTAAGTAGTAACATTTCTGAAAATTACAGCTCAAGATGCCACATGGATTCAGAAAAATGGATCCAAACTGAAACAATTTAGTAAGTAGTAACATTCCTGGACAGGACTCAGCACTAGCAATACATTACAATTTACAGAGGAGCACAACAAGCCTTAATTCGTAACCAGAAGTACTGGCAGGTGGCAGCACGACGAGCAATGAGTATAATCAGTAAACAGAAATTGCGGAAGAGGCAGAAATCTTATCAAACGTACCTCAAATCGGGCTGGGCGGCTGGCTGCGTGCCTTCTGCAGCTGCACAACGCCGCGCGCCGGGCGTCAACTGCCGAGTGCGGTCTGGGCGGCTGCCGGCTGGTCGCGGTGGCGCAGGGCAGGGGCGGGGCGGGGTGGGTAGAGTCGACGGCGGGGCACAGGATGACGGGACCAGGTGGCGAGATCGGCGGGAGCGCAGAGCAGTCGCGAGGGGAATCGGGGACGCAGCGGCTGTCCTGGCCGGCTGGCCGCTGCAGCGGCTGTGCGACGAGTCGGCTCGAGGCTGTGTTTGCTGGGTTTTTTTTTTCTTTCCTTCCAGCCCATCCCCTGTTCTCTCTTATGGCTATGGTCTCTCACAGACTCACGCGATGCGAAATTTTGAATGCTGCTTGACAAGACCCGCTTAGGAGGAAAGGCGAATTCTGGTGTCTCTGCGTTCAGCTTTATCCACAAACTAACACAACGCACTGGCTTAGGTAATTGTCAAAATATGTTGGCGTCACATGGTCTTTGCGTGCGGTTCACTATTTTGAAAAGAAGAAAAATACAACAAAAGATCACACATGAGGCATTGAAGAATCTTAAGTGACCATGGTTCTTTACAGACACAACATTTCGAATATTGAAACCGTATGAGAAACAGACATTGGTAAATTGACCGCACAAGGTCGTGGATCGGGTAGGAGGACAAGGTTTGTTTCGTTTTTGAATTACAATTTGATCACTCTCTTATTCTATGATACAAAATTGAAATAACTTGGTTGAAAGAAAAGTAAAACAAAAGCATTATATTGAGTTGGAGTCGCATTTCTGCATTTGTTATTTGTGCCCTTTATAAGCGTTGGTCTCGCATGAAAGTAGTAGCGTGGTTATCTATTTATGTTAGGTCCCACATGTGAGTAGAAATACATTTGTTTATCTATGTTCTTGGAAGGTTGCTAGGTAGAGATGCATTTGTTTATTGGTGAAGGTTGTTGACCCCGCATGTGTACTCATTACCAACTGCAACCTTTATAAGTAGGAAAGATATATGATGGATCTAGCCCTCCTTCCTCGCCGATCACCCAACATGGCAGCCCCGACGGGAGCCATGCAAGCTCGGGCTGTCAGAAGTGAGAGAACCTAGGTAGCTCCTTTGGAGGGACACTACAAAATGATGTTTTGATGTTGTGATGTCTAGACACAATGAGGAGGGGGGGGTGTTCTATTGTTGTTGTTTGTCGTGATGAACATGGCCTTTATCAAGGCGCCTCAATTGTTATCTTCAAGGATATGGTGCAAGCCGAGATGCTAGAGGCATTGGCATTCAGTGAAGCTTTCGCTCTAGCGTCGGATCTCTATATTAGCAAGGTAAATGTGGCTAGTAATTGTGAAGCCCCAGTTCAAGGATATGGTGCAGGCCGAGACACTAGAGGCATTGGCATTCAGTGAAGCTTTCGCTCTAGCATCGAATCTCTATATTAGCAAGGTAAATGTGCCTTTATCAAGGCGCCTCAACTGTTATCTTCAAGGATATGGTGCGGGCCGAGACGCTGGAGACATTGACTTCTTATCCACTATCAACCACTTGAAGGGCCATCCCAAGCGACCCCGAGGTCACGAACAGTCTAATCAATGACATTGCCGCCCAAGCGACCAAATCCAACACCATGCACAGGAGACCTCTGGAGCCACGGCTCCGATTTCCACACCGACGTTGAGGTTGTGCACTCATCTAGTGGGCAAGGAAGCTAACAAAGCCGCATGAGCCACCACCAACTGATGAGAGACCGGACCTCCAAAGTGTCGCTCCAAGGGGGAAGCGATGGGGCCCGCCGTCCACATCGACCTGGACCAAAGCTTGGGGTTTCATCCGAATAGCCTGAGGCCGAGATAACAAGGAAGGTGAAGAGGCTCCACGACGACACCTCTAAAATCTTAAGGTTGCGCCCCCAACCGAGCCGACGGACACCTAAGTGACAAGAGATAACACCCTACCACCCAACATGGTTTTCGGAGCCTCCACTGAGACATCCACACCGATCCCAAGAGGCATGCACTACCCTAGTCGATAGCCCTGTCACCCCAACAAACCGAAGCCAGCACCCTTGCGCAGAGGCAAATTCAAAAGCATCAAACCACCAAATGCCACACAAAATGCGCGGATATAACGGTAAAAAAACCATGGGGTGAATAGTCTGACTGTCATGACATAGGGAATCACTCAAGCTCAATTTTTTCTTAATGGATTGTCAGTATAGTACACCAATCCGCCGTAAACAAGCTCAAACGTTTCATTTGGAATAAAATCCGGGTTACTAACAGCTTTGTTGTTGATTGAAGATGTTGAAAGAAACTCTTGTCTCAGGGAACTCCCCACTCATCAAATTGCAAGTTGTCTACAAGTTTTTAGAACAGCTATATGTGGGAGGAGTCAACTGCTTAATAGCAACCAAGAATGTGTCGGGTCCTCCTTGGAAAATAATGGATATGCTCACTGACTTCTCATAGTACTAGAGTGGATCAAAGAGCTCAAGATGTCGGCTTGTAGAAGAGGAGCCATGAGTGCTCTTGCTCTGGCAAAAGCATATCACCAGGAGATGGATCCGGCTCTTCTTGCGGGCGGGTTCCCAGAGTTGAATGTACATAACACTCCTTTCACGAAGGCCGACTTTCAACATTTGTGTCAAGGAGACCCGGGCCTCATGGTACCATCATTGCTATGGCTTGAACTTAACCAGTTTTCATGTCGGTTTTAATGAAAATGGTGCTCATGGATATGCCATAGCCGAAACCTTTTGAGTTGATCCCACCACGTAAGCAAGCACTTGATGCACAAGCCGGCTCAAGTAGCTCATCCAATGTTCTTAACGAATACATGGAATTGAGGCTTTGTCTTAAATGCATTGGGTACCCGAGAGCCCCTGGACTAGCACCGATGAAGCTGTGCAAGAACAAGAGAAAACTACCGAGCCATCTCAAAGTAACACGGCACCGACAAAGGCTGAAGGGGCCCGAGGTGAGGATAACCTGGCAAACCAGAATGTCAGGTCTCAACTAGAGCCGAGTGCGAAGGCTTGAAACTTTGAAAAATAGTATGATTTAGCCTTGAGAGGGCTTGTAATAACTTTGTCCTTTTGAAAACTTTGCCTGAATTTGCTTGATCTGATAGTGCCATCGTGCACTTTTGAAATAGTTGTGCAAAAGATCATCGATGAACTGCTATGTTGCTTGTTCAATATGAATCCTTGACCATATTTTCAATGAAACCCGACAAATTGCCTTGCTCCAAATTTTTCATAATTGTGGCATTCCTTGGTTGAAATAACTCTCATGAAAATATGAAAACCCAGTCGTATAGATGGAAAACGGCTTCGGCAATAAGATAGATAGATAGAGAGAGAGAGAGTAAAAAATGAAATGGGTTATAATAAACCGGGTTATAATAAACCAAATAAATGCCCGCTTTCGAGGCTTAACACTTAAAAAGTAAAGGTCGGCTTTCGAAGCTCGACACTTGATATGTAAAGGCCGACTTTTAAGGTTCGACGGTTGAAATATGCCTCATGTGGAAGCAGGCCTTGTAGCCTTTGTGCTTTATCCTCACTATCTAGAAAGCCGGCTCTCACGTGACATAAGTCGGTGTTTTAATTTTGATAAGTTCAGGGTCAACAAAATCCATAATAGGCATCAGTGTGATTGACTTGTCAAGTGTACAACCGGGTCACATATCTGTGAGTAACATCAAGCCTTCAAGTAGGTATAACCAATTAATATCGATGAGTTAGAAGCCCCAAAGTAACAAATGATCAAAGAATAAAGACTCAACACACAACTTTTGATGTGAAATGACAAAACTCTGGGGACAAGAGATGTCGGCTTTATTTCATTGATCATAATATATACATAAAAAGGTAAATTATGCAAAAACAGGGAAGTACAACTAATTGTGAAATAAAAGAGTGTTTAATATGGATGAAGATGTGCAATGTTCGAAGGTCTGGTGCTTTCCTCCTCAGACGTGCATGACTTGTTTGCTTCACGCAAGTCAACGAGATAATATGACCCATTGTTTAGGTTCTTGCTGATAACGAAGGGTCCTTCCCAGGGAGGGGAGAGCTTATGCATACCTTTCTGTTTTTGTATCAGATGGATCACTGAGTCACCCTCCAGAAAGGTACGACTTCAGACTCTATGGCCGTGATAACGACTTAGGTCTTGATAATATATTGATGATCTTGAGGCTTCAAGATCACATTCTCCTTCCAGGGCATCAAGAGAGTCTTGACGAGCTATCTCATTGTCTGCCTCAACATATGTTGTCACCCTCGGAGAGTCATAGCAGATATCGCTTGATACCATGGCTTCTGCGCCATAGACGAGGAAAAACAGCGGATGGCAAAGAGCTCCTTTGTCGTCCATTCCCAAAAAACAGACGACAAAAAGCTGGCTGATGGCAAAGATCATATTTGCCATCAACCACTTCGCTGCCGTCTGCTAGTGGACGACAAAGAGTGAGGTGGGCCCCACTAACGAGCTGCTTAAAAAAACCTAACGGCCGCAGACGACAAAGAGCAAAAAGGCGGACGACAAAGGTGGGGAAGACGGCAAACATTTGACTTAACTAACGGTCGCACCCCACCCCACCCCGCCCCTCTCTCTCTCTCTCTCTCTCTCTCTCTCTCTGTTTCTCTACCTATCCTCACCGACGACACCGCACGTGCGCCGCCGCCCCCACTACCCGCCGCCGCCCCCATCGTCCCACCACCCTACCGCCCAACCGGCTCACTGCCCCGGCACCACCGCCGCCGCGCCCCGGACCCCCCGCTCCCCACCGCCTCGGAGCCCTGCAGCCCCGTCGCCACCGCCGCTCGGCGCCCCAGGCCGCCCGCCCCCCTCCTCCACCGGTCGCCCCACTTCTGAAGTGAGCCCTAGCTCCTCTTTTTTTCTTTTTTTAGTTTTAGGTTTATGTTTAGTTTAGATTTAGTTTTATTTTTAGGTTTAGTTTTAGGTTTAGGTTTAGGTTTATGTTTAGTTTAGTTTTAGTTTTAGTTTTAGGTTTAGGTTTAGGTTTAGTTTTAGGTTTAGGTTTAGGTTTATGTTTAGTTTAGTTTTAGTTTTAGTTTTAGTTTTAGGTTTAGGTTTAGGTTTAGTTTTAGTTTTAGGTTTAGTTTAGTTTTAGGTTTAGGTTTAGTTCTGGAAAAAAAGTAGAAAATAATAATAATAATAATAATAATAATAATAATAATAATAATAATAATAATAATAATAATAAGAAGAAGAAGAAGAAGAAGAAGAAGAAGAAGAGGAGGAGGAGGAGGAGGAGGAGGAGGAGGAGAAGAAAAGAAGAAGAAGAAGGAGGAGGAGGAGGAGGAGGAGGAGGAGGAGGAAAAAAGGAGAAGAAGAAGAGGAAAAAGGAAAACCTTCTTCTTCTTCTTCTTATTCTTCTTCTTCTTCTTCTTCTTCTTCTTATTATTATTATTATTATTATTATTATTATTATTATTATTATTAGTAGTAGTAGTAGTAGTATTTTCTACTCCTCCTCCTCCTCCTTTTTCTTCTTCTTCGAGGGGTCGAGGGTCGAGGTTAGGGGTGCGTCAGCGCTGAGGGAACCGGGTTGAGGATTGCTATTCTCCAAGGGTTGAGGGTCGAGGATCGCCGGTCGGGTTGAGGGACTAGGGGTCGAGGATCTTCCGGTCTGAGTGCTGACCGACTGGTGTCGTAGCTTAAGATGAGGACGTCCCCGAGCTGAAGGTCACGAGCGTGGGTGAAATGCTTCCATCCGTGCGCGAAGAACAGATGGAAGCAGTTTGCCCGCGCTGATGACCTTCAGCTCGGGCATGTCCACATCTTAAGCTATGATAGCAGCCACCCAATGCTCACAATGAAGGGGTCGAGGGGTCGAGGGTCGAGGGGTAGACGATCGCCGAGGGGGTCCTAAGTTATGTTGTACTTGATGATGATACATTAGTACTATTATACGCATATTATTATTCTTGTTAGTATTAAAATAATTTATGTTGTACTAATTTCGTTTACTCTATGTCATGGGAGGTGTTGAAAGATGGTGGGCGTGGGTAATGAGCGCTCCGAGGCTCCTTCTTCGTCGACGCGTGGTGGGGGGGGTACTTCCATTCCACCCCAGACTCTCCGGAGAGCTTTGGACGACAATGTGAAGACACCGGTGAGCGTTTCTTCGTCGGTGTCGTTGCCCACCAGGGGAGGACGTCGGGGAGGGAAGAAGAAAGGAGGAGGTCGGGGAGGACGTGGCCGTGGGAGAGGTAGGCAGGCTACTACGCCTTCCTCGCCGCCACCCCTAGCTGATTCACCCGAGCACATGACTGCTAGGGTGAACACGTCCGAGGAGGAGGCTATGCGGACTCCGGTCCACGAGGCTCGGGTCGACGACCCTTTGGCCCATGATACTTGGCCCTACGATACTCCGTCCTCGGAGACGTCCGGATGGGGTACCTGGACGGGTCCGCCTGAGGGGCCGAGTGGCCATGCTGATGGTGGCGGAGATCCGGCTGATAGTGAGGGCGGGGTGGTTGAGGGGGCCACCGTCTACCAGTGTGGTTGTACACGGCTCCCGTCCATGCTAGCAACCTGCGAGCATAGGTGGTTGATTTAACCTGATGGGGAGAGGTAAGTGCATATTTACTCTTTTTGTACCATTTGGCTTCACGTTTCTTCAAATATCTAATGCGCTGGCCTTGTCATACTGCAGGGGTTGGCATCACGTTGATACTGTGCGCAGGCCCAACTCTGTCCTTGGTGTGCTTTGCTGGCAAAACTTCCCGGGTTTTGTCATGTTGCCCGGTGAGGGTGAGGTTCCAGAGCTAGGATTGAGCTGGGAGCACTACTTGGCTGCCTCAGCCCCACTGGAGGTGATGATCAACGATGTCTTGTGCCACATGAGGGCAGAGATGTTGATCAGAAGCTTTTGGGTTCTCCTTTACACAATTAAAATTCTTCAAATAGCTAGTTATTGTACTAATCAATGTTGCCTCGTTTGATTGCAGACCTTCTACAGGTGTGAGAAGGGATATGAGGGGGCCGCGGTAAAGCTTATCGACACCGAGTGCAGTGTAACATCCCAAATTTTCAATTTGGAATGTTATACATAGATCATCATTGCATATCATATTTTTGTTGCATTGTTGGCTCGATCCTAGAAATTCTATGCAACTCAAGGACCCACAGAGAGAGTTGGGGATTTCGTTATTTTCTTATTTGAGCTTTTCTCAAATTTTGAAAATAGGATCATTGATTTTATTTATTTTATCCTCAATTATTTCTACTACCAAAAATTCAGAGAGGGAATAAAATGACTTTCCCCAAAATAAAGAAATAATGCAGATTTAATAAAAAATCAAATAAGTTTTATTTTGGAGTTTTTTCGCCTATTTATTTGGATTTAGGAAAAATGCGCGTTTTTAAAATTGTATTTAGGCCCCAAATAAATGTTCATCTTGTCCGGCTTGAATTAGAAAGCTAGGGAAATTTTATTTTGGGAATTTTGGAGTCCGTTTAGTATTTCTTTTTATTTTTCTTCTGCGTGGAATTATTAAAAAAAACGCAACCGACCTACGGGCCGTGTCCGCCTAGGACTCGCGGCCCGCGGGGCTTTATAAGCCGGGGGAGGCCAGGCCCGCGGCCCAGCCGCCCCAGCCCCGATCCGCCGTTGCCGCCAGCCGCGCCGCCGCTGCCAGCCACCGCCGCCGCCGTAGCCGCCCGCGCCGCCGCCCCGCCCGCCGAGCCGCCGCCGGACCCCGCCGCCGTCGCCGACCTCGCCGGACCCCGCCGACCCTGCCGCCCGCACGCTCGCCGAGGTCGCCGCCGCCTGCCCCGGTTTTTTTTAGAAAACCGATCGGTTTTCCGTCGGTTTTATTTTCGGTTTTTTTAGTTTCGTTTTTTTATTAGATCAGTTTTATTTTCGGTTTAGTTTAATTAGCGAGCGTTTGCTCGTTCTTTCGTTTTAACGAACGTATTCATCATATTTGTTTAGTTAACGAACGTTCATTCGTCAACCCGTTCGTCATTTTTCTTTTTCTCGGATTTAATCCGCGATTTTTCTGATCGCGATTCCTGTCCGATTCTCGTTTTAGTTTAATTTTTCGCTCGTTTATCGGAATCAGGCGATCAAGCGCCTGGAGTTTCATCTCGAAACCCTCTTTCCGAATAATCAACTTAAACAAGTTTTTGCTTCTGTAAAATTTGACTTAGATCCAGATTAGCAAAATGAACATGTTTTGTTTCGCCGTTGACTTTCGTTGCTTGTTTGATTTGTTTCTTTTTGCAAACCGGAGTTCTTAAGTTGAACTTTCAGGTTAGATCTTTTATTCGAGTTTTACCTGTGCATTAGATGAGTACTTATTGTATGTTTGTTTGTTTGTTTGTCTGCGATAGAATACACGGAGTGTGCCGCCTGTTACTTCGAGTCTCTAGGTTTCGCGGATCATCAGCAAGGCAAGTAACACTTTGATCATATCCCTTCTCATACCCAGTTTTTATGTATTAGATCAATCCTCAAACATTGCATGACTAGGATATAATTAAATTGTGGGTTGGGAAGTAGATGAGGTAGTACCTATTACCTGTTTTATTAACAAACCTTTGGGAGTTACTTCTACGTTTGCTTATTATGCCATGCTATGCTAGTAGACGTGGATTGGGTGAGTGTATCCATGACAGATGTGAGATTGTTAATCAATGGTTTATTTAAGGTGGCAACTTAAACACACATCTGGGTGGATTGAGGCACCTGGTTTCTATCAGGACTTGCCTGTATTTCTTCGGACCGCCACCCAGGCTCAAAGGGATCATGAGATTATTCAAACTAGAAACTTACGTGTGCAGCCACAAGCCATTATGGGCTCTGGCATAGTTGACTAAGTTGTGCAAACTCTTACGGGTAGACTAACAGATGTAGGGGAAAGTAGGTGTACCGGTCTACCCACATGTAAGGTGCTAGCGCTTCCGAAAGACTGTGTCTCGGTCATCCGTTTCTCAAACATCATGTAGTGCGAGAAATCAAACGGAGGCGATCGAGTCTTGTGGGGAAAAGTGCGCAAACCTCTGCAGAGTGTATAAACTAATCATGGTTAGCCATGTCCTCAGTTATGGACGTTTTGAGTATCTAGTACCTGGATATCATGTGAATCTCATCATGTTACTCTAATTTAATATTGTTGGGTTTAATGAGTACTTTTAATTGGGATTGAGAATGCTCAAACGGAGGCGATCGAGTCTTGTGGGGAAAAGTGCGCAAACCTCTGCAGAGTGTATAAACTAATCATGGTTAGCCGTGTCCATGGTTATGGATGTTTTGAGTATTTAGTACCTGGATATCATGTGAATCTCATCATGTTACTCTAATTTAATATTGTTGGGTTTAATGAGTACTTTTAATTGGGATTGAGAATGCTGTCAACCATTCTCAATGTTTAACAACCACTATGATAGTTAAATAAATTTATTCCTTTGCAGTAGGGAAAAATTGGCTTTATGCAAAACTGTAACCATAGAGCTTTTTCACCAGCCAAATTGCATGTAGTGTAGCTTAATCCATTGTTATTCTCTATGTGTCACATTGCCAGCATATTCCATGTGCTGACCCGTTTTCGGGCTGCAACGTTTCATGTTGCAGACTTTTCAGACGACGAGTAAAGTGCTTTTAGGTCGTGGTTCTATACTTAGTGATGCCGTTGGAGTTGATGGACTCGCTTATCTTCCAAGTCTTCCGCTGTTATCGATTTTAGATGGCCTTAAGCCATATTTATTTCAATAAGTTCTCTTTTGAGACATTCGATGTAATAAGTGTGTGATTGCTACTCTGTTATAAATCCTCCAAGTACTGTGTGGTGTCAGCATTACTGATCCAGGGATGACACTGAGCACAGAGATCAGACTGTTTGAGGTCTGGTTGCTACAAGGTGGTATCAGAGCACACGCTGACTGTAGGACACGGCCACTAAGCTTAAGCCTTAGATCACTACTCTTTCTTTCCCTTTCTGACTCCTCATCTTTTCTATTCTTTAGGATGGCAGATGCAAGGATCAAGTTCGCACAACCAGATGAGAATTCACCTTTTGGATGTCACTTGAAGGAAGCCACTAGATACCTGAACATAGGAGTACCAAGCTTCACTGGGACTTTCAACGCCACTTTACCCGAAGAGGAGCGCTGGAGGATTCAAGTCTACATTCCAGGAAGGACATTTGCACCAGTCACGGAGCCAATAGAGTTTACCTTTGATGTACCAACATGGAGCCTAGGAAAGAGCATGGCAGCTCACATCGCCATGGGACGAATTGGAGAAGTTTACTACAACGATCTCAAGAATACTATCTACCAGATTTGTGGGCGCCGAGATGAGCATTGGGAAATGATCACTACCAGGAAGGACAGATCAATCACAGCTTATATTCAGGAGTTAAAACAACACATCTGATGCCAGGAAAATCAGATGTGCGCAGATATGGAGGATCTGCAGAAGGCTATGACCAAGATCAAGGAGCTAGAAGAAGAACTCAAGGCTACACGTAAAGACTATATGGAAGAAATCGTCGCTCTAGTAAGACAGAACGGCGACCTTAAGGAGAAGATTGGAGTATTCATGGGAGCATCAACACCTAGAGGAGAAGAGGATGAACCTACTTGCCCAGATAATTATATCATCATCGACGAAACCGACTCGGATCCCGACGATAGCGATGATGACTATGTTGATGAAGTTGGAGCAGATATCATGGAATCTGCATCGGAGCAGTTTTTCTAGTTGACCACCATAACAGTAGTAGAATTTTCCACCATTTAATTAGTTTTAGTCCAATCACTTTTGTAACGATAGTTAGACCGTTGTATGCCCTTGTTTGAATTGATTGGAATGATATTGTGTGTTTTGTCTCATGTGCATATGGGTAGTGTTATCTCACTAGACCTCATTCTATTCTTAACTCTCCCCTTTAAACCCTCATATGCCTCCGAGACGCGACCCCGAGTTTGTTTTTCCGCCAGAGATCACTCAGTTGATTCAACAGCAGAATACCTTGATCCAAACATTGGTGCGGAACCAAGGCAACAACAACAACAACCCACCACCACCACCACCTGTTGACCATCTGGCATGTTTCTTAAGGTTGAATCCGCCGGTGTTTTCCAGTAGCACCGAGCCGATAGTAGCAGATGATTGGCTCCGTAAGATAGGGAGGGAGTTGACCACTGCAGGATGCACGGATGGAGAAAAGGTGAAGTTTGCCACACATCAGCTTGACGGACCCGCAGCAGCATGGTGGGAGAATTTTACAGCCACTTACCCTGTAGACACTGTCACATGGAATCAGTTTCAGCAAGCTTTTCGTACTGCCCATGTTTCAACAGGAGCTATGGCCATGAAGAAGCGTGAGTTTTGTAACTTACGCCAAGGAGGACGGACAGTTGGCCAGTATGTGGATGATTTTAGTAATCTAGCATGTTATGCCCCAGATGACGTTGCTACGGATGCAACTAAGCAGGAGAAGTTTCTAGAAGGACTGAATAATGAGATGAGCATGCAGTTGATGGTAGCCACTTTCAATAACTACCAGGAGTTAGTAGATCGTGCTCTTATGATTGAAGGGAAGCAGCAGCAGATTGATAATCGTAAGAGAAAGTATGCACAGGGAAAGTACAATTCTGGAGCTCAGCAGAAACCACGCTTTACCCCAAAGTCAGGAGGACACTTTCAGCATACTCACGGGGGAGGCAGCTCGCACAATCATAATGGCACAAAGAATGGAAACGGGAATGGAGGAAGCAATGGACAAAGCCGCACCAACCCGTCAACACCATCCAAGGCAGACCTGAGTCATATCACTTGTTATAAGTGCCGTAAGACTGGGCATTATGCAAATGATTGCCCGGAAGCCCAAAATGGAAATGGCAATGGAAGCTCAGGAAAGAAGCCGAACCCTTTCAACAGGGGGCAAGTGAACCACGTTACCGTGGAGGAGGTTGAAGCCCAGCCAGATGCAGTAATAGGTAAGTTTTTGGTTAAGGCATTTACTGCAGTTGTTCTTTTCGATACTGGTGCATCGCATTCATACATATCAAGGGGATTTGTGGATAAGTTTAGCCTGCCCACTAAGACTCTTAAGACACCCATTCTAGTAAGTTCACCGGGAGCTGAGTTTATGGTCAGTCAAGGATGCTTTCAGGTGCCATTAAGAATAGGAAGGCATGTTTTCCCAACGGATTTAATTATATTGGAATCCCAAGATTTGGATGTAATTCTTGGTATGGATTGGCTGTCGATGTATGGAGGAAACATTGATTGCGCCAGCAAGACAATTTTGCTTACGACACCAGAAGGAATAAGAATCAAGTATGTATCACGGCATGAGCCAAGGAGAGCACACGTAAATTCCTTATCAGGAGTTGTGTAGGAGGAAGTACCAGTGGTAAAGGATTTCCCCGATGTATTTTCAAAAGAGTTGCCAGGCATGCCACCGGATAGAGATATTGAGTTCTTAATTGAACTACTGCCAGGCACGGGGCCGATATCCAAGAGACCGTACAGGATGCCAGCCCAAGATTTGGAGGAAATTAAGAAGCAGATTAAGGAACTATTGGACAAAGGTTTTATTCGCCCAAGTTCTTCGCCTTGGGGATCGCCAGTTCTTCTGGTGGAGAAGAAGGATGGATCGTTAAGAATGGTTGTTGATTATCGCGGATTGAACGAAGTAAGAATCAAGAACAAGTACCCACTACCAATGATCAATGATCTGTTTGATCGATTGCAAGGAGCTAAGGTGTTTTCCAAGATCGATTTGCAATCAGGATACCATCAGTTGAAGATTCGGGAGCAAGATATACCGAAGACGGCTTTTACCACCAGGTATGGGCTGTATGAGTATACCGTTATGTCATTTGGTCTGACTAACGCCCCAGCCTATTTTATGAACATGATGAACAAGGTGTTTATGGAGTTTTTGGATAAGTTCGTCGTGGTGTTCATTGATGATATTTTGGTTTACTCGAAGAATGAAGAGGAACATAAGGAACACTTGCGTATGGTACTCGAGAAGCTCAGAGAACATCAGCTATACGCCAAGTTCAGCAAGTGTGAGTTTTGGTTGAAAGAAGTGGATTTCTCGGACATGTTATATCCGGAGAAGGTATCGCAGTAGACCCCACTAAAGTTGTCACTGTGACAAACTGGGAAGCACCAACAACAGTTGGAGAAATCCGGAGTTTCCTTGGACTCGCAGGATACTACCGGAGATTTATTGAAAATTTCTCGAAGATTGCGAAGCCTATGACAGAGTTGTTGAAGAAGGATACTAAGTTCATTTGGACTGAGGAGTGTGAGGCTAGTTTCCAGGAATTGAAGAAACGTTTGGTTACCTCACCAGTATTAATTCTGCCAGATCAGACTAAGGATTATGAAGTGTATTGCGACGCTTCACGTCGAGGACTTGGAGCAGTGCTTATGCAGGAGGGAAGAGTTGTTTCGTATGCTTCACGACAGCTTAAGCCTCATGAGTTGAATTATGCTACTCATGATTTGGAGTTAGCAGCCGTAGTGCACGCACTGAAAACGTGGAGACATTTTCTCATTGGGAATCATTGTGAGGTGTACACGGATCACAAGAGTTTGAAGTACATCTTCACGCAGAAGGAGTTAAATCTCAGGCAGAGGAGATGGTTGGAGCTTATTAAGGATTATGATATGAGATTGCATTATCACCCCGGGAAGGCTAACGTTGTAGCAGACGCGTTGAGCCGTAAGAGCCACGTCAATACACTAATGATGGGAGGAATACCCAAGGAGTTAGCCGAGGATCTTCATGATCTATGTTTGGAAATAGTTCCGAGAGGCTATGTAGCAGCAATGGAGATTCAGTCTACGTTGATGGATAAAATCAGAGAAGCTCAAAAGACAGATAAGGAAGTTGCCTCTATAAAGGAGAAAATGAGCGAAGGGAAGGCTAAGGGATTTCGTGAGGATGAGTACAATACCCTACGATTTGAGGACCGTGTTTATGTGCCCAATGACCCGGAGATCAGGAAGTTGATTCTGCAAGAGGCACATGATTCACCATATTCGATTCACCCCGGAAATACCAAGATGTATTTGGATTTGAAGGAAACTTTCTGGTGGACCGGAATGAAGAAGGATATTGCAGAGTATGTAGCAGTTTGTGATGTATGTCAGAGGGTGAAAGCAGAACACCAGAAGCCAGCCGGATTGTTGCAGCCATTGCCTATACCCGAATGGAAGTGGGACAAACTAGGCATGGATTTCATCACGGGATTGCCCAGGACTCATTCAGGCTATGACTCAATTTGGGTTGTAGTCGATCGTTTGACGAAGGTAGCTCATTTCATCCCAGTAAAGACTACCTACAGCGGTGCCAAATTGGCTAAGATATACATGACAAGGATTGTATGTTTGCATGGAGTTCCGAGGAGTATCGTATCAGATAGAGGAACCCAATTCACCTCAAAGTTCTGGAAGCAGTTGCACGAAACATTGGGAACCAGGCTGGAGTTTAGCACAGCATTCCATCCACAGACAGATGGACAGACCGAGAGAGTCAATCAAATTTTGGAGGATATGCTTAGAGCTTGTGTTTTGGATTATGGATCAAGTTGGGATGACAACTTGCCATACGCGGAGTTTTCTTACAACAACAGTTATCAATCCAGTTTGAAGATGGCCCCTTTCGAAGCCCTGTACGGAAGGAGGTGCAGAACCCCGTTGTTGTGGGATGATGTGGGAGACCGCTAGTTGTTTGGGCCGGATTTGATTAAGGAGTCTGAACAGAAGGTAAAATTGATCCGCGATAGGCTCAAGGTAGCTCAGTCAAGACAGAAGAGTTATGCAGATTCGAAACGCAAGGAGACAGAACACGAAGTCGGAGACAGAGTTTATCTTCGAGTATCTCCACTTCGAGGAGTTAAGCGTTTTGGAGTTAAAGGGAAGTTAGCGCCACGTTTTGTGGGGCCATACAAAGTTTTGGAACGCATGGGAGAAGTAGCGTACAAGTTGGAATTACCTGAGGGATTGTCAGGAGTTCACGATGTGTTCCATGTTTCTCAGTTGAAGAAGTGTCATGCAGAGATGGCTGATATACCACTGAGAGATACAGTGCCACTGGAAGCAATTCAGTTGAAGGATGATTTGACTTATGAAGAGAAACCAGTTAGAATTCTGGATTATGCCAGTCGAGTTACCCGCAGTAAGGTTATCAAGTTTTGCAAAGTTCAGTGGAGCCACCACACCGAGGAGGAAGCCACCTGGGAGCGAGAGGAAGATCTGCTCAAGGACCACCCTCACCTATTTGCTAGCCAACCCGAATCTCGAGGGCGAGATTCATCTTAAGGGGGGTAGGTTTGTAACATCCCAAATTTTCAATTTGGAATGTTATACATAGATCATCATTGCATATCATATTTTTGTTGCATTGTTGGCTCGATCCTAGAAATTCTATGCAACTCAAGGACCCACGGAGAGAGTTGGGGATTGCGTTATTTTCTTATTTGAGTTTTCTCAAATTTTGAAAATAGGATCATTGATTTTATTTATTTTATCTTCAATTATTTCTACTACCAAAAATTCAGAGAGGGAATAAAATGACTTTCCCAAAATAAAGAAATAATGAAGATTTAATAAAAAATCAAATAAGATTTATTTTGGAGTTTTTCGCCTTTTATTTGGATTTAGGAAAAATGCGTTTTTTCAAAATTGCATTTAGGCCCCAAATAAATGTTCATCTTGTCCGGCTTGATTTTAGAAGCCGGGGAAAATTTATTTCGGGATTTTTGGAGTCCGTTTAGTATTTCTTTTTATTTTTCTTCTGCGCGGAATTATTTAAAAAAACGCGCAACCGCCTTGGGCCGTGCCCGAGCGGGACTCCGCTCGGGGGCAGCTTATATAAAGCGCCACCCCGGTGCACCAGCCCACCAGATCCCGCTGTCGGCCCACCTCGCGCCCAAAACCCTAACCCTAGTCGCCTCCAGCCGCCGCCGCCAGCCGCCGGAGCCGCCGACTTCGCCGGAGCCGCCGCCGCCTCGCCGACCCGCCGCCCGAGGTTCGCCGCACCTCGTAATCCGCGCCGTTTTTTTAATATAAAACCGAGCGGTTTTTCTTTGGGTTTTTTTTCGGTTTTTCGTTAGATAGGTTTTATTTTTTTCAGTTTAGTTAATTAGCGAGCGTTCGCTCGTTCGTTCGTTTTAACGAACGTGTTCGTCAGATCTGTTTAGTCAACGAACATTCATTCGTCAGCCTGTTCGTCCTTTTTCTTTTTCTCAGATTTAATCCGCGATTTTTCTGATCGCGATTCCTGATCCGATTTTCGTTTTAGTATAACTTTTCGCTCGTTTATCGGAATCAGGTGATTCAAGCGCATGGAGTTTCGTCTCGAAACCCTCTTTCCAAATAATCTACTTAAACCAGTTTTTACTTATGTAAAATTTGACCTAGATCCAGATTAGTAAAACAAAGATGTTTTCTTTCGTCGTTTGACTTTCGTTGCTTTGTTTGATTTGGTTCTTTTTGCATACCGGAGTTCTTAAGTTGAACATTCTGGTTAGATCTTTTGTTCGAGTTTTACCTATGCATTAGATGAGTACTTATTGTATGTTTGTTTGTTTGTTTGTCTGCGATAGAATACCCGGAGTGCGCCGCCTGTTACTTCGAGTCTCTAGGTTTCGCGGATCATCAGCAAGGCAAGTAACACTTTGATCATATCTTTTCTCATACCCAGTTTTTATGCATTAGATCTATCCTCAAACATTGCATGATTAGGATCTAATTAAATTGTGGGATGGGAAGTAGATGAGGTAGTACCTATTACCTGTTTTATTATCAAACCTTTGGGAGTTACTTCTACGTTTGCTTATTATGCCATGCTATGCTAGTAGACGTGGATTGGGTGAGTGTATCCATGACAGATGTGAGATTGTTAATCAATGGTTTATTTAAGGTGGCAACTTAAACACACATCTGGGTGGATTGAGGCACCTGGTTTCTATCAGGACTTGCCTGTATTTCTTCGGACCGCCACCCAGGCTCAAAGGGATCATGAGATTATTCAAACTAGAAACTTACGTGTGCAGCCACAAGC
This sequence comes from Triticum aestivum, assembly GCF_018294505.1. Classification (NCBI taxonomy): domain Eukaryota; kingdom Viridiplantae; phylum Streptophyta; class Magnoliopsida; order Poales; family Poaceae; genus Triticum; species Triticum aestivum. The sequence goes on from NC_057798.1 coordinate 560,375,421, forward strand.
CATTATGGTAGACTAGCAGATGTAGGGGAAAGTAGGTGTACCGGTCTACCCACATGTAAGGTGCTAGTGCTTCCGAAAGACTATGTCTCGGTCATCCGTTTCTCAAACATCATGTAGTGCGAGGAATCAAACGGAGGCGATCGAGTCTTGTGGGGAAAAGTGCGCAAACCTCTGCAGAGTGTATAAACTAATCATGGTTAGCCGTGTCCCCGGTTATGGACGTTTTGAGTATCTAGTACCTGGATATCATGTGAATCTCATCATGTTACTCTAATTTAATATTGTTGGGTTAATGAGTACTTTTAATTGGGATTGAGAATGCTGTCAACCATTCTCAATGTTTAACAACCACCATGATAGTTAAATAAATTTATTCCTTTGCAGTAGGGAAAAATTGGCTTTATGCAAAACTGTAACCATAGAGCTTTTCCACCAGCCAAATATGCATGTAGTATAGCTTAATCCATTGTTATTCTTTATGTGTTACATTGCCAGCATATTCCATGTGCTGACCCGTTTTCGGGCTGCAACGTTTCATGTTGCAGACTTTTCAGACGTCGAGTAAGGTGCTTTTAGGTCGTGGTTCTATACTCAGTGATGCCGTTGGAGTTGATGGACTCGCTTATCTTCCAAGTCTTCCGCTGTTATCGATTTTAGATGGCCTTAAGCCATATTTATTTCAATAAGTTCTCTTTTGAGACATTCGATGTAATAAGTGTGTGATTGCTACTCTGTTATAAATCCTCCAAGTACTGTGTGGTGTCAGCATTACTGATCCAGGGATGACACTGAGCACAGAGATCAGACTGTTTGAGGTCTGGTCGCTACAAGGTGGTATCAGAGCACACGCTGACTGTAGGACACGGCCACTAAGCTTAAGCCTTAGATCACTACTCTTTCTTCCCCTTTCTGACTCCTCATCTTTTCTATTCTTTAGGATGGCGGATGCAAGGGTCAAGTTCGCACAACCAGATGAGAATTCACCTTTTGGTTGTCACTTGAAGGAAGCCACTAGATACCTGAACATAGGAGTACCAAGCTTCACTAGGACTTTCAACGCCACTTTACCCGAAGAGGAGCGCTGGAGGATTCAAGTCTACATTCCAGGAAGGACATTTGCACCAGTCACGGAACCAATAGAGTTTACCTTTGATGCACCAACATGGAGCCTAGGAAAGAGCATGGCAGCTCACATCGCCATGGGACGAATTGGAGAAGTTTACTACAACGATCTCAAGAATACTATCTACCAAATTTGTGGGCGCCGAGATGAGCATTGGGAGATGATCACTACCAGGAGGGACAGATCAATCGCAGCTTATATTCAGGAGTTAAACCAACACATCTGACGCCAGGAAAATCAGATGTGCGCAGATATGGAGGATCTGCAGAAGGCTATGACCAAGATCAAGGAGCTAGAAGAAGAACTCAAGGCTACACGTAAAGACTATATGGAAGAAATCGTCGCTCTAGTAAGACAGAACGGCGACCTTAAGGAGAAGATTGGAGTATTCATGGGAGGATCAGCACCCAGAGGAGAAGAGGATGAACCTACTTGCCCAGATAATTATATCATCATCGACGACACCGACTCGGATCCCGACGACAGCGATGATGACTATGTTGATGAAGCTGGAGCAGATATCATGGAATCTGCATCGGAGCAGTTTTTCTAGTTGACCACCATAACAGTAGTAGAATTTTCCATCATTTAATTAGTTTTAGTCCAATCACTTTTGTAACGATAGTTAGACCGTTGTATGCCCTTGTTTGAATTGATTGGAATGATATTGTGTGTTTTGTCTCATGTGCATATGGGTAGTGTTATCTCACTAGACCTCATTCTTTTCTTAACTCTCCCCTTTAAACCCTCAGATGCCTACGAGGCGCGACCCCGAGTTTGTTTTTCCGCCAGAGATCACCCAGTTGATTCAACAGCAGAATACCTTGATTCAAACATTGGTACAGAACCAAGGCAACAACAACAACAACCCACCACCACCACCTCTTGACCATCTGCACGTTTCTTAAGGTTGAATCCGCCGGTGTTTTCCAGTAGCACCGAGCCGATAGTAGCAGATGATTGGCTCCGTAAGATAGGGAGGGAGTTGACCACTGCAGGATGCATGGATGGAGAAAAGGTGAAGTTTTCCGCACATCAGCTTGACGGACCGGCAGCAGCATGGTGGGAGAATTTTACAGCCACTTACCCTGTAGACACTGTCACATGGAATCAGTTTCAGCAAGCTTTTCGTACTGCCCATGTTTCAGCAGGAGCTATGGCCATGAAGAAGCGTGAGTTTCGCAACTTACGCCAAGGAGGATGGACAGTTGGCCAGTATGTGGATGATTTTAGTAATCTAGCACGTTATGCCCCAGATGACGTTGCTACGGGTGCAGCTAAGCAGGAGAAGTTTCTAGAAGGACTGAATGATGAGATGAGCATGCAGTTGATGGTAGCCACTTTCAATAACTACCAGGAGTTAGTAGATCATGCTCTTATGATTGAAGGGAAGCAGCAGCAGATTGATAATCGTAAGAGAAAGTATGCACAGGGAAAGTACAATTCTGGAGCTCAGCAGAAACCACGCTTTACCCCAAAGTCAGGAGGACACTTTCAGCATACTCACGGAGGAGGCAGCTCGCACAATCATAATGGCACAAAGAATGGAAACGGGAATGGAGGAAGCAATGGACAAAGCCGCACCAACCCGTCAACACCATCCAAGGCAGACCTGAGTCATATCACTTGTTATAAGTGCCGTAAGACTGGGCATTATGCAAATGATTGCCCGGAAGCCCAAAATGGAAATGGCAATGGAAGCTCAGGAAAGAAGCCGAACCCTTTCAACAGGGGGCAAGTGAACCACGTTACCGTGGAGGAGGTTGAAGCTCAGCCAGACGCAGTAATAGGTAAGTTTTTGGTTAAGGCATTTACTGCAGTTGTTCTTTTCGATACTGGTGCATCGCATTCATACATATCAAGGGGATTTGTGGATAAGTTTAGCCTGCCCACTAAGACTCTTAAGACACCCATGCTAGTAAGTTCACCGGGAGCTGAGTTTATGGTCAGTCAAGGATGCTTTCAGGTGCCATTAAGAATAGGAAGGCATGTTTTCCCAACGGATTTAATTATATTGGAATCCCAAGGTTTGGATGTAATTCTTGGTATGGATTGGCTGTCGATGTATGGAGGAAACATTGATTGCGCCAGCAAGACAATTTTGCTTACGACACCAGAAGGAATAAGAATCAAGTATGTATCACGGCATGAGCCGAGGAGAGCACATGTAAATTCCTTATCAGGAGTTGTGCAGGAGGAAGTACCAGTGGTAAAGGATTTCCCCGATGTATTTCCAGAGAGTTGCCAGGCATGCCACCGGATAGAGACATTGAGTTCTTAATTGAACTACTGCCAGGCACGGGGCCGATATCCAAGAGACCGTACAGGATGCCAGCCCAAGATTTGGAGGAAATTAAGAAGCAGATTAAGGAACTGTTGGACAAAGGTTTTATTCGCCCAAGTTCTTCGCCTTGGGGATCGCCAGTACTTCTGGTGGAGAAGAAGGATGGATCGTTAAGAATGGTTGTTGATTATCGCGGATTGAACGAAGTAACAATCAAGAACAAGTACCCACTACCAATGATCAATGATCTGTTTGATCGATTGCAAGGAGCTAAGGTGTTTTCCAAGATCGATTTGCAATCAGGATACCATCAGTTGAAGATTCGGGAGCAAGATATACCGAAGACGGCTTTTACCACCAGGTATGGGCTGTATGAGTATACCGTTATGTCATTTGGTCTGACTAACGCCCCAGCCTATTTTATGAACATGATGAACAAGGTGTTTATGGAGTTTTTGGATAAGTTCGTCATGGTGTTCATTGATGATATTTTGGTTTACACGAAGAATGAAGAGGAACATAAGGAACACTTGCGTATGGTACTCGAGAAGCTCAGAGAACAACAACTATACGCCAAGTTCAGCAAGTGTGAGTTTTGGTTGAAAGAAGTGGGATTTCTCGGACATGTTATATCCGAAGAAGGTATCGCAGTAGACCCCACTAAAGTTGTCACTGTGACAAACTAGGAAGCACCAGCAACAGTTGGAGAAATCCGGAGTTTCCTTGGACTCGCAGGATACTACCGGAGATTTATTGGAAATTTCTCGAAGATTGCGAAGCCTATGACAGAGTTGTTGAAGAAGGATACTAAGTTCATTTGGACTGAGGAGTGTGAGGCTAGTTTCCAGGAATTGAAGAAACGTTTGGTTACCTCACCAGTGCTAATTCTGCCAGATCAGACTAAGGATTATGAAGTGTATTGCGACGCTTCACGTCGAGGACTTGGAGCAGTGCTTATGCAGGAGGGAAGAGTTGTTTCGTATGCTTCACGACAGCTAAAGCCTCATGAGTTGAATTATGCTACTCATGATTTGGAGTTAGCAGCCGTGGTGCACGCACTAAAAACATGGCGACATTTTCTCATTGGGAATCATTGTGAGGTGTACACAAAGTCGGAGACAGAGTTTATCTTCGAGTATCTCCACTTCGAGGAGTTAAGCGTTTCGGAGTTAAAGGGAAGTTAGCACCACGTTTTGTGGGGCCATACAAAGTTTTGGAACGCATGGGAGAAGTAGCGTACAAGTTGGAATTACCTGAGGGATTGTCAGGAGTTCACGATGTGTTCCATGTTTCTCAGTTGAAGAAGTGTCACGCAGAGATGGCTGATATACCCCTGAGAGATACAGTGCCACTGGAAGCAATTCAATTGAAGGATGATTTGACTTATGAAGAGAAACCAGTTAGAATTCTGGATTATGCCAGTCGAGTTACCCGCAGTAAGGTTATCAAGTTTTGCAAAGTTCAGTGGAGCCACCACACCGAGGAGGAAGCCACCTGGGAGCGAGAGGAAGATCTGCTCAAGGACCACCCTCACCTATTTGCTAGCCAACCCGAATCTCGAGGGCGAGATTCATCTTAAGGGGGGTAGGTTTGTAACATCCCGAATTTTCAATTTGGAATGTTATACATAGATCATCATTGCATATCATATTTTTGTTGCATTGTTGGCTCGATCCTAGAAATTCTATGCAACTCAAGGACCCACGGAGAGAGTTGGGGATTTCGTTATTTTCTTATTTGAGCTTTTCTCAAATTTTGAAAATAGGATCATTGATTTTATTTATTTTATCCACAATTATTTCTACTACCAAAAATTCAGAGAGGGAATAAAATGACTTTCCCAAAATAAAGAAATAATGAAGATTTAATAAAAAAATCAAATAAGATTTATTTTGGAGTTTTTCGCCTTCTATTTGAATTTAGGAAAAATGTGTATTTTTCAAAATTGCATTTAGTCCCCAAATAAATGTTCATCTTGTCTGGCTTGATTTTAGAAGCCGGGGAAAATTTATTTCGGGATTTTTGGAGTCCGTTTAGTATTTCTTTTTGTTTTTCTTCTGTGCGGAATTATTTAAAAAAAACGCGCACCGCCTCTGGGCCGTGCCCGAGCGGGACTCCGCTCGGGGGCAGCTTATATAAAGCGCCACCCCGGCGCCCGAGCCCACCAGATCCCGCCGCTGGCCCACCCCGTGCCCGAAACCCTAACCCTAGCCACCTCCAGCCGCCGCCGCCGCGAGCCGCCGGAGCCGCCGACTTCGCCGGAGCCGTCGCCGCCGCCTCGCCGACCCACCGCCCGAGGTATGCCGCACCTCGTAATCCGCGCCAGTTTTTTTATATATGAAACCAAGCGGTTTTTCTTTGGTTTTTTTTTCGGTTTTTCGTTAGATCGGTTTTATTTTTTTCGGTTTAGTTAATTAGTGAGCGTTCGCTCGTTCGTTCGTTTTAACGAACGTGTTCTCAGATCTGTTTAGTCAACGAACGTTCGTTCGTCAGCCTGTTCGTCGTTTTTCTTTTTCTCGGATTTAATCTGCGATTTTTCTGATCGCGATTCCTGATCCGATTTTCGTTTTAGTATAACTTTTCGCTCGTTTATCGGAATCAGGCGATTCAAGCGCCTGGAGTTTCGTCTCGAAACCCTCTTTCCAAATAATCTACTTAAACCAGTTTTTACTTCTGTAAAATTTGACTTAGATCCAGATTAGTAAAACGAAGCTGTTTTCTTTCGTCGTTTGACTTTCGTTGCTTTGTTTGATTTTGTTCTTTTTGCAAACCGGAGTTCTTAAGTTGAACATTCTGGTTAGATCTTTTATTCGAGTTTTACCTATGCATTAGATGAGTACTTATTGTATGTTTGTTTGTTTGTTTGTCTGCGATAGAATACACGGAGTGTGCCACCTGTTACTTCGAGTCTCTAGGTTTCGCGGATCATCAGCAAGGCAAGTAACACTTTGATCATATCCCTTCCCATACCCAGTTTTTATGCATTAGATCAATCCTCAAACATTGCATGACTAGGATATAATTAAATTGTGGGTTGGGAAGTAGATGAGGTAGTACCTATTACCTGTTTTATTAAGAAACCTTTGGGAGTTACTTCTACGTTTGCTTATTATGCCATGCTATGCTAGTAGACGTGGATTGGGTGAGTGTATCCATGACAGATGTGAGATTGTTAATCAATGGTTTATTTAAGGTGGCAACTTAAACACACATCTGGGTGGATTGAGGCTCCTGGTTTCTATCAGGACTTGCCTGTATTTCTTCGGACCGCCACCCAGGCTCAAAGGGATCATGAGATTATTCAAACTAGAAACTTACATGTGCAGCCACAAGCCATTATGGGCTCTGGCATAGTTGACTAAGTTGTGCGAACTCTTACGGGTAGACTAGCAGATGTAGGGGAAAGTAGGTGTACCGGTCTACCCACATGTAAGGTGCTAGCGCTTCCGAAAGACTGTGTCTCGGTCATCCGTTTCTCAAACATCATGTAGTGCGAGAAATCAAACGGAGGCGATCGAGTCTTGTGGGGAAAAGTGCGCAAACCTCTGCAGAGTGTATAAACTAATCATGGTTAGCCGTGTCCCCGGTTATGGACGTTTTGAGTATCTAGTACCTGGATATCATGTGAATCTCATCATGTTACTCTAATTTAATATTGTTGGGTTTAATGAGTACTTTTAATTGGGATTGAGAATGCTGTCAACCATTCTCAATGTTTAACAACCACCATGATAGTTAAATAAATTTATTCCTTTGTAGTAGGGAAAATTTGGCTTTATGCAAAACTGTAACCATAGAGCTTTTCCACCAGCCAAATTGCATGTAGTGTAGCTTAATCCATTGTTATTCTCTATGTGTCACATTGCCAGCATATTCCATGTGCTGACCCATTTTCGGGCTGCAACGTTTCATGTTGCAGACTTTTCAGACGACGAGTAAAGTGCTTTTAGGTCGTGGTTCTATACTCAGTGATGCCGTTGGAGTTGATGGACTCGCTTATCTTCCAAGTCTTCCGCTGTTATCGATTTTAGATGGCCTTAAGCCGTATTTATTTCAATAAGTTCTCTTTTGAGACATTCGATGTAATAAGTGTGTGATTGCTACTTTGTTATAAATCCTCCAAGTACTATGTGGTGTCAGCATTACTGATCCAGGGATGACACTGAGCACAGAGATCAAACTGTTTGAGGTCTGGTCGCTACATGCAGGCGCCTACTACAGAACTTACGATACGAGGCTCGGGTGCAGGCTATTCGAGACTACTACGCTTCGCGTGGCATTAAGAAGCCCAAGCCGGCGTGTCGCGAGAAGTTTCTGCAGAAGGAGAATCACATGATGGTAATTACCTATTCTTAAGGCCTTGTACTTAGTTTCCTTGATTTGATTCGTAGGCGTAGTGCTCAAGTTTCTCTTTACTAACTTAGGTGCCCCCAAGATGGTGTGCGGATCAGATGGACTGTTGGGAGGTGTTGGTCGATGAGTGGTTCTCAAAGGAATGACTTGCCCAGCACAATAATGCCAAGGACAAGCGTGCCCAAATGGTAGGTATGCCACACCATCAAGGCAGCGCCAACTTATTTCAGTTTGGGCGGAACTGGGTATGTGGTTTCCTTCATAATTCATGCAATTCATTCTTCATGCTAGCTTGAGACCTTTAATGGCTAGTTTACTCTGTCTCTCTCTTTCAGGCAAAACAAAATAAGGAGGAGGTGCCAGAGGTGTTCGACCTCTATGCCATGGCCCATACTGCGTCGTACAAGAAGGTCAAGGCATTCGAGCCATCTCACATCGATAATCCAAAGAACTTCACCAACATCTCCTCCCACAACAAACTCGTGAAGTATAGAGATGAGGGGAAGGCGAGGAAAGGGGAGGACTTTAACCCGAGTGGGCAGTTTGATCCAGAGCCGGTGATGATATCTGGTGGTGGGAGGCCCCATGGCTCGATAGCCATTGGAGATGGACTTATTCGTTGTGCTTGCACTCTCTCAGAGATCAAGGCATGCCAGTCGAGCTCTGCTCTTGAGATGAGGCCTCGCCAACGGCCAGTCGAGCTCGCCTTCCAGGTTACTTATACGGACTCAGCTATCTTTTCTCCATTACATTGTGTGTGCGACCATCGATGATTACAATGCTAACGGGGAGTGGTGTTGCAGGCTTCTCTTCAGAGTGAGAGAGATAGAACCCAGGCGCTTCTGGCGAAGAGGGACTGGCACGTTGAGGAGAGGCAGTGGGAGTTGGAGGAGAAGACAACAAGGCTGATGGAGGAGGAGAGGGCATGGAATGACATGCAGAATCGGGCCATGTACGAGCTCCTCATGGTAAGTTTCTTTTGCATATTAGCCAAATCATTCACGTAATGTTCGTTTCATTACTAACTAGTATGACTGACCCGTCAAAAACAAATGTGCAGTCTGTGTGCCAGAAGGCCGACCAGACCCCTCTGCCGATGCCAGAGATTGCTCCGGGGACCACGGTGAGTTTAATTTGAATGGTTAGTAGTTAGTAGTATTAACATTTGAGTGTCACCATGCTAACGAGACATTGTAAATGATCTTTGGTACAACGTGCCTCGTGATAAGCATCACATGATCCTTCTCCAGGGGGTGGTACCGGCACGAGTCACGCCGGTGCTTCACCTCCGTGATGACCATAAGTTTTCTCTAGTGTTTTGCTTAAGAAATGCATAAAGACCTAGACTTAGCTTTATTTCCTCCAAAATGCTTACTGTAATGACCTAGAGTTAGCCTATCTTCCTCCCACTACAAAAAAATACACTTCCGTGATGATACGTGTTTGTCATAGTAGGTCGCGTTTTTTGTCATGCATGTACATCCATGACGATTTTATGACAGAATCAAGATAGTCATACATGTGCTGTCGTAGAAGTGTTCCATGACATTACCAAAATTATCATCACGGAAGTGTCCACTTCCATGACGATAAATCGCACGTCACAGAAGTGCTTTCGTCAAGGGTGACTGACACGTGGCATCCATCGTAACGGAACGCCATTAAGCTATTGGGTCCGGTTTTGGATCCGATAACCCATTAACAGCCCCGACCAATAGGGATTTTCCATGTGTAAAATCATCATTGGCTGGAGGAAACACGTGTTGGCTCGTCGTTGGGACAAATGTCATCCACTCATTGGACTGAAGGCGCCTATGATACATCAACACGTGGCACGGCCCAACAGAGGCCCATTCCTGTGAAAAGGCCGGCCCATTTGGCTTGGTCAAAAGGTGGCGGGCCGGCCCACGGAAAGCCTATTAATGGCCTGTTCGCATATAGCCCATTTACAACCCGCTAACACAGGGCCCGTTACGACCTCTCCGAATTAGGCCCAGTAGCGTCATCTGGGCCGTCCAATATGATTCCAGCCCGTTTTAACTTCTGGCCCATGTGTGGCCCATGACTTCTTTCGGCCCATATGAGGCCCTTTGTAACTCTTGGCCCATTAACGGCCCATTGTGAAACTAGCCCGTAATGAACAGTGTATCACTTTATACCCATTAATGGCCCGTTATTCCGTTGTGCCGTTTCCAGCCCAAGTTATCTTTCGGCCTTCTCAGGGCCCATTGGTTCTTGGGCTCATTTGCAGCATTCGGTTACATACGGCCCGTTACTGTCATTTTCTGCTTGTGGGCCAAATTTAGCCCGTCGTTGCAGTCGGCCCGATTGTGGACCGTTAATACATTGGGCCATTTTCATGTCAAAAAAAACCCGTTGGGCTGTTTTCATAGACTTATCAAATACGGCCTATTAACGGCCCGTTATGGTCCACGAACAGTAGAACCCATGATTGGCGAAATGACGATACGCCCTGTAGAAGGCCCATGGATCGTACGGCCCGTATGAGGCCCATGGATCGTATGGCCCGTAGAAGGCCAGTGGATTGCACGGCCCGTAAAAGGCCCATGGACCCTATGGCCCGTAGAAGGCCCATGGACCCTACGACCCGTAGAAAGCCCATGAATCCTAAGGCCCGTAGAAGGCCCGTATAGAAGGCCAATGGATCCTACGGCCCGTATAGAAGGCCAATGGATCCTACGGCCGGAAGAAGGCCCATGGAACATACGACCTGCAGAGGCTCATGGTTACAACAGTCCGTGTGTTGCCATGATTATTTTGGCCTAGTTACCAAAAATAGGCTATTGTGGCCACTAGAAAAACATAGAAAAAGAACTACAGTGACTACAAGCAAACAACTAAACAAGACAATAAGGAAATAAATAAGCAAGCAATAAACGCTAGCCTATTACCGCTATTACACATATTACATCCACTGGGCATCAAAGTTCGCCACTAGTGCAAATATAGGGAACAAAGCAGCATATTACATACACTGGCCATCAAAATTGGCCACCAGTGCAAATAAACGCGGCAGCAAAACAAGAGCACAACTAAAACAACTTCAGAAGAGCTCAAGAAATGTTATCCTGGGTATCCACCATGCTGGCAATAAGCTTAGCAAGCTTATTAGCTTTGTCCTGTTTGGCGCTAAAATCCTCCAACGCTTGCTGTTGCACCAGAAAGTATGCATCTGAATGCTCCAGGGACTTCCGCAGTCCTTCCGCTTCTTGTCGCAGCACAGCTGATCGATGTCTTTTAGCTTGTAGTTGAGACTCAAGAAACCGAACTGATTCAGACAGTGAGTTTGAATAGCTTGTGCAAGCGGTAGTGGCCAGTAACTCAAACACTAAACCAAGACAGGACTTTGGGATTGTCTCGCTGTCTTCAAGATAGTCTTCCTTAGCTGTTTTATCAGCTTTGTTGGAGACCAACAAGGATGTGTCACTATCCTGAACCTTATCTGCATTACTTCCTTTACCATTGCTTAATAAGGCACCCTTCCCCAATATTCTGTCAGCATTCTAAAAGAAGAAACAAGCAGACACATAACAAGTTTAGCATGTACTAGTATATGAAACTCATTTCGGTGAACCGGTTCATTAGTAAGGTGAAGCACATAGAGTATTCTAGCAAATTCTAATCAAATAGGCTTATCCCAAAAGGTGTGTACATCAAGTATGATTGTGGTAAACTAACAAGCAAAGACCAATATAATACACGATGCTCCAAGCAAAACACATATCATGTGGCGAATAAAAATATAGCTCCAAGTAAAGTTACTAATGAACGAAGACGAAAGAGGGGATGCCTTCCCGGGGCATCCCCAAGCTTAGGCTTTTGGATATTCTTGAATATCTTGGGGTGCCTTGGGCATCCCCAAGATAGGCTCTTGCCACTCTTTATTCCATAGTCCATAACAGCTTTACCCAAAACTTGAAAACTTCACAACACAAAACTCAACAGGAAATCTTATAAGCTCCGTTAGTGAAAGAAAACAAAACCACCACATAAGGTACTGTAATGAACTCATTATTTATTTATTTTGGTGTTAAACCTACTGTATTCCAACTTCCTTATGGTTTATAAACTAATTTATTAGCCATAGATGCATTGAAATAAGCAAACAACACACGAAAAACAGAATCTGTCAAAAACAGAACAGTCTGTAGCAATCTGTAACTAACGCAAACTTCTGGAACTCTAAAAAATCCTACCAAAATAGGACGTACGGGAAAATTTGTTTATTGATCAGCAGCAAAAAGAATCAATGCAAAAGCACGTTTGTGTGAGTTATTGAATTTTTTCTCGTGAGTGCAAAGTTTCTGTTTTTCAGCAGAATCAAATCAACCATCATCATAGTTTATCCTATAGGTTCTACTTGGCACAAACACTAAACAAAAGATAAAAACACATATAAAAATAAAGTAGAAACAAAATTTATTGAATAACAGCAAGGAAAAATATTGGGTTGTCTCCCAACAAGCGCTTTTCTTTAAAGCCTTTTTAGCCAGGCATTGAGATTTCAATGATGCTCACATGAAAGACGAGAATTGAAGCATAAAGAGAGCATCATAAAACATGTGACAAACACATCTAAGTCTAACATACTTCCTATGCATATGCATCTTCTAAGCAAACAAATTATTAAGGCAAGCAAAAACTAGCATATGCAAGGAAGAACAAAGAGATGAAAGCAATCTCAGCATGAAAAGAGGTAATTTAGTAACATGAAAATTTCTACAACCATATTTTCCTCTCTCGTAATAATTACATGTGGGATCATAAGAAAATTCAACAAAATAGCTATCACAAAACATATTCTCAACATGATCCATATGCATGCAAAGTTGACACTCTTCCAAGATAGTGGGATTAACATTAACTAAAGTCATGACCTCTCCAAACCCACTTTTATGAAAAATATCATAAGATTGAACATACTCCAAATATGTGGGATCTAAAGTTGACACTCTTCCAAACCCACTTTCAATATTATTGCAAACGCTATTATCAATCTCAGATTCATCATGGGGGTTAAATAAATTTTCGAAATCAAAAGAAGAATCACCCCAATCATGATCATTGCAACAAGTAGTAGACATAGCAAAACTAGCATCCCCAAGCTTAGGGTTTTGCATATTATTAGCAAAATTGACATCAAGAGAATTTATAGTAACATCATTGCAATCATGCTTTTCATTGAAGGAACTACTAAGTATGGGTGCAATAGCAACGATCTCATGTTTAACATAAGGAACTATAGCAAATTCGTCTTCATAAATATTGGCATCATGGACACAAGAATAGCAAGCATCATGTTCGTCAAGGGATAATTCAACCAAATCACCGGAATCATCATAATCTATAGATTCATGCATATCATTATTTTCTTCCAAAGCAATGGTCATTCTTTCAATAAATTCTTGGACATGAACATTATGAGCAAAGTTTTCATTGCAATCTTTAAGTATGACGGAATTTTCAGACTTGTTAAGAGTAAAATCATACTTTTCAATCAAAGAAGCAACTTCATGAGCACCCTTAAAAACGACAAATTCTTCAATTTGTTCGATATCATAGTAACTGTAAACACCCTTTGCATAAGAAGATAAGATTTCATTATCATTGAACTCACATAGGTAGGGAAGGTGTTTTTTAGGGTTCTTAGAGCAACAAGTAAAACCACAAATTTCACAAAGATTACAAGCATAACATAGCAAACTATTTATATGATACCATAAGAGCTTCCCCTTTTCAGATAAACAATGACACACAAAATGAGCATGCTCATCTAAAGATTTCCCATCAACTAGGCTAGTTGGGGTTTCAGCACGAGCGCATAAGGATCGAAGATGATCCAAGTAGAAAACTTTAAGTGGATCCATAACAATAGATTTTTAGCAAGCAAAGATGCAAGCACATAGAAGGAACATGGAGACACAAGCAAACAAAAAGGAAAGCGAAAAAGAGAGGAGGAGATTGGGAAAGAGAGGGCGAATAAAACGTCAAGGGTGAAGTGGGGGGGGGGGGAGGAAAACGAGAGGCAAATGGCAAATAATGTAAATGCGAGAGAGATGGGTTTGTGATAGGTACTTGGTATGTCTTGACTTGAGCGAAGACCTCCCCGGCAATGGCGCCAGAAATCCTTCTTGCTACGTCTTGAAATATGGTGGAGGGGGGCACCGCACACGGCTAAGGAACGATCCATAGATCAACTTGTGTGTTCTAGGGGTGCCCCCCTCCCCCATATATAAAGGGGGAGAGGAGGAGGGGGCCGGCCAAGGGGGAGGCGCACCCTAGGGGGGGGGGGCAATCCTACTCCAAGTAGGTTTGGCCCCCCCTTTCCTATTAGGAGTAGGAGAGGGAAGGAAGAGAGGGGAGGGAAGAAGGAAAGGGGGGGCCGGCCCCCCTCCCAATTCGGATTGGGCTTGGGGGGGGGGGCGCCCCCTCCTTTGCCCCTTCTCCCACCTTTCCACTAAGGCCCAATAAGGCCCATATACTTACCGGGGGGTTCCGTTAACCTCCCGGAGCTCCGGCATATTCCCAATCTCATCCGGAACCTTTCCGGTATCCAAATATATCCGTCCAATATATCAATATTTATGTCTCGACCATTTCGAGACTCCTCGTCATGTCCGTGATCACATCCGGGACTCCGAACAAACTTCGGTACATCAAAACTTATAAACTCATAATAAAACTGTCATCGCAACATTAAGCGTGCGGACCCTACGGGTTCGAGAACTATGTAGACATGACCTAGAACTATTCTCGGTCAATAACCAATAGCAGAACCTGGATGTCCATATTGGTTCCTACATATTCTACGAAGATCTTGTTGGGGAACGTAGCAGAAATTCAAAATTTTCTTACGTATCACCAAGATCTATCTATGGAGAGACCAGCAACGAAGGGAAGGAGAGTGCATCTACATACCCTTGTAGATCGCTAAGCGGAAGCGTTCAAGTGAACGGGGTTGATGGAGTCGTACTCGTCGTGATTCAAATCACCGATGATCAAGTGCCGAACGCACGACACCTCCGCGTTCAACACACGTACAGCCCGGTGACGTCTCCCACGCCTTGATCCAGCAAGGAGAGAGGGCGAGGTTGAGGAAGACTCCATCCAACAGCAGCACGACGGCGTGGTGGTGATGGAGGAGCGTGGCAATCTAGCAGGGCTTCGCCAAGCACCACAGGAGAGGAAGAGGAGGGAGAGAGGCAGGGCTGCACCAAGAGGGAGATCGAATCGCGTGTTATGGGCAGCCCCTAGGCCTCATATATATAGGGGAAGGGGAGGGCTGCGCCCCCATCTAGGGTTCCCACCCCCTAGGGGCGGCGGCCAGCCCTAGATGGGTTTTGGGGTGCGGCCAAGAGGGGAGGGGAGAGGGAGGCGCACCAATATGGGCCCTAAGGCCCATATCCCCTTAGGGTTTGCCCCTTTTCCCCTTCTAGCCGCATGGGCCATGGTGGGAGGCGCCCTAGCCCACCTAGGGGCTGGTGCTCTCTCATACTTGGCCCATGTATGCCTCTGGAGCATGTGGCCCCACTTGGTGGACCCCCGGGACCCTCCCGGTGGTCCCGGTACATTACCGATATTGCCCGAAACTTTTCCGGTTACCAAAACAGAACTTCCCATATATAAATCTTTACCTCCGGACCATTTCGGAACTCCTCGTGACGTCCGGGATCTCATCCGGGACTCCGAACAACATTCGGTAACCACATACAAACTTCCTTTATAACCCTAGCGTCATCGAACCTTAAGTGTGTAGACCCTACGGGTTCGGGAGACATGCAGACATGACCGAGACGTTCTCCGGTCAATAACCAACAGCGGGATCTGGATACCCATGTTGGCTCCCACATGTTCCATGATGATCTCATCGGATGAACCACGATGTCAAGGACTCAATCGATCCCGTATACAATTCCCTTTGTCTATCGGTACGATACTTGCCCGAGATTCGATCGTCGGTATCCCGATACCTTGTTCAATCTCGTTACCGGCAAGTCTCTTTACTCGTTCCGTAACACATCATCCCGTGATCAACTCCTTGATCACACTGTGCACATTATGATGATGTCCTACCGAGTGGGCCCAGAGATACCTCTCCGTTTACACGGAGTGACAAATCCCAGTCTCGATTCGTGCCAACCCAACAGACACTTTCGGAGACACCCGTAGTGCACCTTTATAGTCACCCAGTTACTTGTGACGTTTGGCACACCCAAAGCACTCCTACGGTATCCGGGAGTTGCACAATCTTATGGTCTAAGGAAATGATACTTGACATTAGAAAAGCTTCAGCATACGAACTACACGATCTAGTGCTATGCTTAGGATTTGGTCTTGTCCATCTCATCATTCTCCTAATGATGTGATCCCGTTATCAACGACATCCAATGTCCATAGCCAGGAAACCATGACTATCTGTTGATCACAACGAGCTAGTCAACTAGAGGCTCACTAGGGACAGATTGTGGTCTATGTATTCACACGTGTATTACGATTTCCGGATAATACAGTTATAGCATGAATAAAAGACAATTATCATGAATAAGGAAATATAATAATAATACTTTTATTATTGCCTCTAGGGCATATTTCCAACAGTCTCCCACTTGCACTAGAGTCAATAATCTAGTTCACATCACCATGTGATTAACACTGACAGGTCACATCACCATGTGACCAACATCCAAAGAGTTTTGGGTTTGATCATGTTGCTTGTGAGAGAGGTTTTAGTCAACGGGTCTGAACCTTTCAGATCCGTGTGTGCTTTACAAATCTCTATGTCATCTCCTAGATGTAGCTACCACGTTCTATTTGGAGCCATTCCAAATAACTGTTCCACTTGGAGCTATTCTAAATTGTTGCCCCATTATACGTATCCGGTATCTCTACTTAGAGCTATCCGGATAGTTGTTAAGCTTGCATCGACGTAACCTTTACGACGAACTCTTTTACCACCTCCATAATCGAGAAAATTCCTTAGTCCACTACTTACTAAGGATAACTTTGACCGCTGTCTGTGATCCATTCTTGGATCACTCTTGTACCCCTTGACTAACTCATGGCAAACCACACTTCAGGTGCGGTACACAGCATAGCACACTGTAGAGCCTATGTCTTAAGCATAGGAGACGACCTTCATCCTTTCTCTCTATTCTGCCATGGTCGAGCTTTAAGTCTTAACTTCGTACCTTACAACTCAGGCAAGAACTCCTTCTTTGACTGGTCCATCTTGAACACCTTCAAGATCATGTCAAGGTATGTGCTCATTTGAAAGTATTATTAAGCATTTTGATCTATCCTTATAGATCTTGATGCTCAATGTTCAAGTAGCTTAATCCAGGCTTTCCATTGAAAAACACTTTCAAAATAACCCTATATGCTTTCCAGAAATTCTACGTCATTTCTGATCAACAATATGTCAACAACATATACTCATCAGAAATTCTATAGTGCTCCCACTCACTTCTTTGGAAATACAAGTTTCTCATAAACTTTGTACAAACCCAAAATCTTTGATCATCTTATCAAAGCATACATTCCAACTCCGAGATGCTCACTCCAGTCCTTAGAAGGATTGCTGGAGCTTTGCATACTCATTAGCATATTTCAGGATAGACAAAACCTTCCGGTTGTATCACATACAGCCTTTCCTCAAAAATCGTCGAGGAAACAATGTTTTGACATCCTATCTGCAAGATTTCATAAATGATGCAGTAATTGCTAATATAATTCCAACAGACTCTTAGCATCGCTACGAGTGAGAAAGTCTCACCGCACTCAAATCCTTGAACTTGTCGGGAAACTTCTTAACGACAAGTCGAGCTTTCTTCAATGGTGACACTTACCATCATTGTC
The DNA here is from genome assembly GCF_018294505.1 of Triticum aestivum. Lineage (NCBI taxonomy): Eukaryota > Viridiplantae > Streptophyta > Magnoliopsida > Poales > Poaceae > Triticum > Triticum aestivum. Next base: position 560,393,057 of record NC_057798.1, read on the forward strand.
TGTCTTCCTTTCAAAATCCATCTGTACTCAACAGCCTTACGACCATCAAGTAGTTATTCCAAAGTTTACACTTTGTTTTCATATATGGATCCTCTCTCGGATTACATGGCCTCGAGCCATTTATTGGAATCCGGGCCCACCATCGCTTCTCCATAGCTCGTAGGTTCATTGTTGTCTAGCAACATGACTTCCAAGACAGGATTACCGTACCACTCTGAAGTAGTACGTATCCTTGTCACCCTACGAGGTACGGCAGTGATTTGATCCGAAACTTCATGATCAATATCATAAGCTTCCACTTCAATTGGTGTAGGTGCCACATGAACAACTTCCTATGCCCTGATACACACTGGTTGAAGTGATGGTTCAATAACCATATCAAGTCTCCACCATCCTCCCACTCAAATCTTTCGAGAGAAACCTTTCCTCGAGAAAGGACCCGATTTAAGAAACAATCCATATTGCTTTCAGATCTGAATTAGGAGGTATACCCAACTGTTTTGGGTGTCCTATGAAGATGTATTTTATCCGCTTTGGGTTCGAGCTTATCAATCCTGAAACTTTTTCACATAAGCGTCGCAGCCCCAAACCTTTAAGAAACGACAACTTAGGTTTCTCTAAACCATAATTCATACGGTGTCATCTCATCGGAATTACGTGGTGCCCTATTTAAAGTGAATGTGGTTGTCTTTAATGCCTAACCCATAAACTATCGTGGCAGTTCGATAAGAGACATCATGGTATGCATCATATCCAATAGGGTGCAATTATGATGTTCGGACACACCATCACACTATGGTGTTCCAGGCGGTATTAATTGCGAAACAATTTCCACAATGTCTTAATTGTGTGCCAAAACTCGTAACTCAGATATCATCTCTATGATCATATCATAGACATTTTATCCTCTTGTCACAATGATCTTCTACTTCACTCTGAAATTACTTGAACCATTCAATAATTCAGACTTGTGTTTCATCAAGAAAATATTCTTAACATCTACTCGAATCATCTGTGAAGTAAGAACATAACGATATTCACTGCATGCCTCAGCACTCATTGGACTGCACACATCGAAAAGTGTTGCTTTCAACAAGTTGCTATCTTGTTCCATTTTACTAAAAACGAGGCTTTTCAGTCATCTTGCCCATGTGGTATGATTTGCATATCTCAAGTGATTCAAAATCAAGTGAGTCCAAACGATCCATCTGCATGGAGTTTCTTTATGCGTATACACCAATAGACATGGTTCGCATGTCTCAAACTTTTCAGAAACGAGTGAGTCCAAAGATCCATCAACATGGAGCTTCTTCATGCGTTTTAAACCAATATGACTTACATGGCAGTGCCACCAGTAAGTGGTACTATCATTACTATCTTTTGGCATGAAAATGTGTATCACCACGATCGAGATTCAATAAACCATTCAGGTTTAATACTAATCTTGATGGTAGAGGGAGCGTGCGATGTTTGATTACATCAAACTTGGAAACACTTCCAACATATATCGTCAGCTCACCTTTAGCTAGTCTCCGTTTATTCCATAGCTTTTATTTCGAGTTACTAACACTTAGCAACCGAACCGGTATCTAATACCCTGGTGCTACTAGGAGTACTAGTAAAGTACACATTAACATAATGTATATCCAATATACTTCTATCGACCTTGCCTGCCTTCTCATCTACCAAGTATCTAGGGTAATTCTGCTCTAGTGACTATTCCCCTTATCACAGAAGCACTTAGTCTCGGGTTTGGGTTCAACCTTGGGTTTCTTCACTAGAGCAGCAGCTGAATTGCTGTTTCATGAAGTATCCCTTTGTTCCCTTGCCCTTCTTGAAACTAGTGGTTTCACCAACCATCAAGAATTGATGCTCCTTCTTGATTTCTACTTTCGCGGTGTCAAACATTGCGAGTACCTCAAGGATCACCATATCTATCCCTGATATATTATAGTTCATCACGAAGCTCTAGCAGCTTGGTGGCAATGTCTTTGGAGAAACATCACTATCTCATCTAGAAGATCAACTCCCATTCGATTCAAGTGATTGTCGCACTCAGACAATCTGAGCACAAGCTCAATGATTGAGCTTTTCTCCCTTAGTTTGCAGGCTAAGAAAGTCGTCGAAGGTCTCATACCTCTTGACGTGGGAACGAGCCTGAAATCCCAATTTCAGCCCTCGAAACATCTCATATGTTCTGCGACATTTCGAAAAACGTCTTTGGTGCCTCAACTCTAAACCGTTTCACTAAACTATCATGTAGTTATCAAAACGTGTACAAACGACATTTGGGGTTCAGCACACTGAGCGGTGCATTAAGGACATAAGCTTTCTATGAAGCAATGAGGACAATCCTCAGTTTACGGACCTAGTCCGCATAATTGCTACTATCAACTTTCAACTAAATTTTCTCTAGGAACATATCTAAACAGTAGAACTATAGCGTGAGCTACGACATAATTTGCAAAAACCTTTTGACTATGTTCAGGATAATTAAGTTCATCCTATGAACTCCCACTCAGATAGACATCCCTCTAGTCATCTAAGTGATCACATGATCCGAGTCAAACTAGGCCGTGTCCGATCATCACATGAGGCGGACTAGTCATCATCGGTGAACATCTTCATGTTGATCGTATCTACTATACGACTCATGCTCGACCTTTTGGTCTCCGTGTTCCGAGGCCATGTCTGTACATGCTAGGCTCGTCAAGTTAACCCTAAGTGTTTCGCGTGTGTAAATCTGTCTTACACCCGTTGTATGTGAATGTTAGAATCTAACACCCGATCATCACGTGGTGCTTCGAAACACGAACTGTCGCAACGGTGCACAGTTAGGGGAGAACACTTCTTGAAATTGTTGTAAGGGATCATCTTATTTACTATCGTCGTTCTAAGCAAATAAGATGTATAAATATGATAAACAACACATGCAATCAAATAGTGACATGATATGGCCATCATCACTTTGCTCCTTTTGATCTCCATTTCGGGGCTCCATGATTATCATCGTCACCGGCATGACACCATGATCTCCATCATCATGATCTCCATCATCGTGTCTTCATGAAGTTGTCACGCCAACGACTACTTCTACTACTATGGCTACCGGTTAGCAATAAAATAAAGTAATTACATGGCGTTGTTCAATGACACGCAGGTCATACAATAAATAAAGACAACTCCTATGGCTCCTGCCGGTTGTCATACTCATCGACATGCAAGTCGTGAATCCTATTACAAGAACATGATCAATCTCATACATCGCATATCATTCATCACATTCTTGTTGGCCATATCACATCACAAAGCATACCCTGCAAAAACAAGTTAGACGTCCTCTAATTGTTGTTTGCATGTTTTACGTGGCTGCTATGGGTTTCTAGCAAGAACGTTTCTTACCTACGCAAAACCACAACGAGATATGCCAATTGCTATTTACCCTTCATAAGGACCCTTTTCATCGAATCCGATCCGACTAAAGTGGGAGAGACAGACACCCGCCAGCCACCTTATGCAACTAGTGCATGTTTGTCGATGGAACCGGTCTCACGTAAGAGTACGTGTAAGGTTGGTCCGGGCCTCTTCATCCCACGATGCCGCCGAATCAAGATAAGACTAGTAACGGCAAGCATATTGAACAATATCGACGCCCACAACTACTTTGTGTTCTACTCGTGCAAAGAATCTACGCAATAAACCTGGCTCATGATGCCACTGTTGGGGAACGTAGCAGAAATTCAAAATTTTCTTACGTATCACCAAGATCTATCTATGGAGAGACCAGCAACGAAGGGAAGGAGAGTGCATCTACATACCCTTGTAGATCGCTAAGCGGAAGCGTTCAAGTGAACGGGGTTGATGGAGTCGTACTCGTCGTGATTCAAATCACCGATGATCAAGTGCCGAACGCACGGCACCTCCACGTTCAACACACGTACAGCCCGGTGATGTCTCCCACGCCTTGATCCAGCAAGGAGAGAGGGAGAGGTTGAGGAAGACTCCATCCAACAGCAGCACGACGGCGTGGTGGTGATGGAGGAGCGTGGCAATCCAGCAGGGCTTCGCCAAGCACCACAGGAGAGGAAGAGGAGGGAGAGAGGCAGGGCTGCACCAAGAGGGAGATCGAATCGCGTGTTATGGGCAGCCCCTAGGCCTCATATATATAGGGGAAGGGGAGGGCTGCGCCCCCATCTAGGGTTCCCACCCCCTAGGGGCGGCGGCCAGCCCTAGATGGGTTTTGGGGTGCGGCCAAGAGGGGAGGGGAGAGGGAGGCGCACCAATATGGGCCCTAAGGCCCATATCCCCTTAGGGTTTGCCCCTTTTCACCTTCTAGCCGCATGGGCCATGGTGGGAGGCGCCCTAGCCCACCTAGGGGCTGGTGCTCTCTCATATTTGGCCCATGTATGCCTCTGGAGCATGTGGCCCCACTTGGTGGACCCCCGGGACCCTCCCGGTGGTCCCGGTACATTACCGATATTGCCCGAAACTTTTCCGGTTACCAAAACAGAACTTCCCATATATAAATATTTACCTCCGGACCATTCCGGAACTCCTCGTGACGTCCGGGATCTCATCCGGGACTCCGAACAACATTCGGTAGCCACATACAAACTTCCTTTATAACCCTAGCATCATCGAACCTTAAGTGTGTAGACCCTACGGGTTCGGGAGACATGCAGACATGACCGAGACGTTCTCCGGTCAATAACCAACAGCGGGATCTGGATACCCATGTTGGCTCCCACATGTTCCACGATGATCTCATCGGATGAACCACGATGTCAAGGACTCAATCGATCCCGTATACAATTCCCTTTGTCTATCGGTACGATACTTGCCTGAGATTCGATCGTCGGTATCCCGATACCTTGTTCAATCTCGTTACCGGCAAGTCTCTTTACTCGTTCCGTAACACATCATCCCGTGATCAACTCCTTGATCACACTGTGCACATTATGATGATGTCCTACCGAGTGGGCCCAGAGATACCTCTCCGTTTACACGGAGTGACAAATCCCAGTCTCGATTCGTGCCAACCCAACAGACACTTTCGGAGACACCCGTAGTGCACCTTTATAGTCACCCAGTTACGTTGTGACGTTTGGCACACCCAAAGCACTCCTACGGTATCCGGGAGTTGCACAATCTCATGGTCTAAGGAAATGATACTTGACATTAGAAAAGCTTCAACATACGAACTACACGATCTAGTGCTATGCTTAGGATTGGGTCTTGTCCATCTCATCATTCTCCTAATGATGTGATCCCGTTATCAACGACATCCAATGTCCATAGCCAGGAAACCATGACTATCTATTGATCACAACGAGCTAGTCAACTAGAGGCTCACTAGGGACAGATTGTGGTCTATGTATTCACACGTGTATTACGATTTCCGGATAATACAGTTATAGCATGAATAAAAGACAATTATCATGAATAAGGAAATATAATAATAATACTTTTATTATTGCCTCTAGGGCATATTTCCAACAGATCTTTATCGGTCAAACCGCATAACAACATACGTTGTTCCCTTTGTCATCGGTATGTAACTTGCCCGAGATTCGATCGTCGGTATCCAATACCTAGTTCAATCTCGTTACCGGCAAGTCTCTTTACTCGTTCCATAATACATCATTTCATAACTAGCTCATTAGTTACAATGCTTGCAAGGCTTAAGTGATGTGTATTACCGAGAGGGCCCAGAGATACCTCTCCGACAATCGGAGTGACAAAACCTAATCTCGAATTATGCCAACTCAACATGTACCTTTGGAGACACCTGTAGAGCACCTTTATAATCACCCAGTTACGTTGTGACGTTTGGTAGCACACAAAGTGTTCCTCCGGTAAACGGGAGTTGCATAATATCATAGTTACAGGAACATGTATAAGTTATGAAGAAAGCAATAGCAACATACTAAACGATCAAGTGCTAGGCTAACGGGATGGGTCATGTCAATCACATCATTCTCCTAATGATGTGATCTTGTTAATCAAATGACAACTCTTTTGTCCATGGCTAGGAAACATAACCATCTTTGATAAACGAGCTAGTCAAGTAGAGGCATACTAGTGACTATATGTTTGTCTATGTATTCACACATATATCATTGTTTCCAGTTAATACAATTCTAGCATGAATAATAAACATTTATTATGATATGAGGAAATAGATAATAACTTTATTATTGCCTCTAGGGCATATTTCCTTCAGTCTCCCACTTGCACTAGAGTCAATAATCTAGATTACATAGTAATGATTCTAACACCCATGGAGTCTTGGTGGTGATCATGTTTTGCTCGTGAGAGAGGCTTAGTCAACGGGTCTGCAACATTCAGATCCGTATGTATCTTGCAAATCTCTATGTCTCCCACTTGGACTTGGTCCCGGATGGAATTGAAGCGTCTCTTGATGTGCTTGGTCCTCTTGTGAAATCTGGATTCCTTTGCCAAGGCAATTGCACCAGTATTGTCACAGAAGATCTTCATTGGTCCCGATGCACTAGGTATAACACCTAGATCAGTAATGAACTCCTTCATCCAGACTCCTTCATTTGCTGCTTCCGAAGCAGCTATGTACTTTGCTTCACATGTAGATCCCGCCACGACGCTTTGTTTAGAACTGCACCAACTTACAGCTCCACCGTTTAATAAAAATACGTATCCGGTTTGCGATTTAGAATCGTCCGGATCAATGTCAAAGCTTGCATCGACGTAACCATTTACGACTAGCTCTTTGTCACCTCCATATACGAGAAGCACATCCTCAGTCCTTTTCAGGTATTTCAGGATGTTCTTGACCGCTGTCCAGTGATCCACTCCTGGATTACTTTGGTACCTCCCTGCCAAACTAATAGCCAGGCACACATCAGGTCTGGTACACAGCATTGCATACATGATAGAGCCTATGGCTGAAGCATAGGGAACTCCCTTCATTTTCTCTCTATCTTTTGCAGTGGTCGGGCATTGAGACTGACTCAATTTTATACCTTGTAATACAGGCAAGAACCCTTTCTTTGCCTGATCCATATTGAACCTTTTCAACACTTTATCAAGGTACGTGCATTGTGAAAGTCCAATCAAGTGTCTTGATCTATCTCTATAGATCTTGATGCCCAAAATGTAAGCAGCTTCACCGTGGTCTTTCATTGAAAAACTTTTATTCAAGTATCCTTTTATGCTATCCAGAAATTCTATATCATTTCCAATCAACAATATGTCGTCCACATATAATATTAGAAATGCTACAGAGCTCCCACTCACTTTCTTGTAAATACAAGCTTCTCCAAAAGTCTGTATAAAACCATATGCTTTGATCACACTATCAAAGCGTTTATTCCAACTCCGAGAGGCTTGCACCAGACCATAGATTGATCGCTGGAGCTTGCACACTTTGTTAGCTCCCTTAGGATCGAGAAAACCTTCCGGTTGCATCATATACAACTCTTCTTCCAGAAATCCATTCAGGAATGCAGTTTTGACATCCATTTGCCATATTTCATAATCATAAAATGCGGCAATTGCTAACATGATTCGGACAGACTTAAGCATCGCTACTGGTGAGAAGGTCTCATCGTAGTCAACCCCTTGAACTTGTCGAAAACCTTTCGCAACAAGTCGAGCTTTATAGACAGTTACATTACCGTCAGCGTCAGTCTTCTTTTTAAAGATCCATTTATTCTCAATGGCTTGCCAATCATCGGGCAAGTCAACCAAAGTCCATACTTTGTTATCATACATGGATCCCATCTCAGATTACATGGCCTCTAGCCATTTTGCGGAATCTGGGCTCATCATCGCTTCCTCATAGTTCGTAGGTTCATCATGGTCAAGTAACATGACTTCCAGAATAGGATTACTGTACCACTCTGGTGCGGATCTTACTCTGGTAGACCTACGAGGTTCAGTAGAAACTTGATTTGAAGTTTCATGATCAATATCATTAGTTTCCTGACCAATTGGTGTAGTTGTCACAGGAACCGGTTCTTGTGATGAACTACCTTCCAATAAGGGAGTAGGTACAGTTACCTTATCAAGTTCTACTTTCCTCCCACTCACTTCTTTCGAGAGAAACTCCTTCTCTAGAAAGGATCCGATTTTAGCAACGAAAATCTTGCCCTCAGATCTGTGATAGAAGGTGTACCCAATAGTTTCTTTTGAGTATCCTATGAAGACACATTTCTCCGATTTAGGTTCGAGCGTATCTGGTTGAAGTTTCTTCACATAAGCATCACAACCCCAAACTTTAAGAAACGACAACTTTGGTTTCTTGCCAAACCACAGTTCATAAGGCGTCGTCTCAACGGATTTTGATGGTGCCCTATTCAACGTGAATGCGGCCGTCTCTAAAGCATAACCCCAGAACAATAGCGGTAAATCAGTAAGAGACATCATAGATTGCACCATATCTAGTAAAGTACGATTACGACGTTCGGACACACCATTACGTTGTGGTGTTCCGGGTGGCGTGAGTTGCGAAACTATTCCGCATTGTTTTAAATGTAAACCAAACTCGTAACTCAAATATTCTCCTCCACGATCAGATCGTAGAAACTTTATTTTCTTGTTACGATGATTTTCCACTTCACTCTGAAATTCTTTGAACTTTTCAAATGTTTCAGACTTGTGTTTCATTAAGTAGATATACCCATATCTGCTCAAATCATCTGTGAAGGTGAGAAAATAACGATACCCGCCGCGAGCTTCAACATTCATTGGACCACAAACATCAGTATGTATGATTTCCAACAAATCAGTTGCTCGCTCCATAGTTCTAGAGAACAGTGTTTTAGTCATCTTGCCCATGAGGCACGGTTCGCAAGTACCAAGTGATTCATAATCAAGTGATTCCAAAAGCCCATCAGTATGGAGTTTCTTCATGCGCTTTATACCGATATGACCTAAACGACAGTGCCACAAATAAGTTGCACTATCATTATCAACTCTGCATCTTTTGGTTTCAACACTATGAATATGTGTATCACTACTATCGAGATTCAATAAAAATAGACCACTCTTCAAGGGTGCATGACCATAAAAGATATTACTCATATAAATAGAACAACCATTATTCTCTGATTTAAATGAATAACCATCTCACATCAAACAAGATCCAGATATAATGTTCATGCTCAACGCTGGCACCAAATAACAATTATATAGGTCTAAAACTAATCTCGATGGTAGATGTAGAGGTAGCGTGCCGACCGCGATCACATCGACTTTGGAACCATTTCCCACGCGCATCGTCACCTTGTCCTTAGCTAATCTTCGCTTAATCCGTGGTCCCTGTTTCAAGTTGCAAATATTAGCAAAAGAACCAGTATCAAATACCCAGGTACTACTGCGAGCATTAGTAAGGTACACATCAATACCATGTATATCACATATACCTTTGTTCACTTTGCCATCCTTCTTATCCGCCAAATACTTGGGGCAGTTCCGCTTCCAGTGTCCAGTCTGCTTGCAGTAGAAGCACTCAGTCTCAGGCTTAGGTCCAGACTTGGGTTTCTTCTCTTGAGCAGCAACTTGTTTGCTGTTCTTCTTGAAGTTCCCCTTCTTCTTCCCTTTGCCCTTTTTCTTGAAACTGGTGGTCTTGTTAACCATTAACACTTGATGCTCCTTCTTGATTTCTACCTCCGCGGCTTTTAGCATTGCGAAGAGCTCGGGAATAGTCTTGTCCATCCCTTGCATATTATAGTTCATCACGAAGCTCTTGTAGCTTGGTGGCAGTGATTGAAGAATTCTGTCAATGACACTATCATCAGGAAGATTAACTCCCAGTTGAATCAAGTGATTATTATACCCAGACATTTTGAGTATGTGTTCACTGACAGAACTATTCTCCTCCATCTTGCAGCTATAGAACTTATTGGAGACTTCATATCTCTCAATCCGGGCATTTGCTTGAAATATTAACTTCAACTCCTGGAACATCTCATATGCTCCATGATGTTCAAAACGTCGTTGAAGACCCGTTTCTAAGCCGTAAAGCATGGCACACTGAACTATCGAGTAGTCATCAGCTTTGCTCTGCCAGACGTTCTTAACATCGTCAGTTGCATCAGCAGCAGGCCTGGCACCCAGTGGTGCTTCCAGGACGTAATTCTTGTGTGCAGCAATGAGGATAATCCTCAGGTTTCGGACCCAGTCCGTGTAATTGCTACCATCATCTTTCAACTTTGCTTTCTCAAGGAACGCATTAAAATTCAATGGAACAACAACACGAGCCATCTATCTACAACAAACATAGACAAGCAAAATACTATCAGGTACTAAGTTCATGATAAATTTAAGTTCAATTAATCATATTACTTAAGAGCTCCCACTTAGACAGACATGTCTCTAGTCATCTAAGTGATTACGTGATCCAAATCAACTAAACCATGTCCGATCATCACGTGAGATGGAGTAGTTTTCAATGGTGAACATCACTATGTTGATCATATCTACTATATGATTCACGCTCGACCTTTCGGTCTCCGTGTTCCGAGGCCATATCTGTATATGCTAGGCTCATCAAGTTTAACCAGAGTATTCGCGTGTGCAACTGTTTTGCACCCGTTGTATTTGAACGCAGAGCCTATCACACCCGATCATCACGTGGTGTCTCAGCACGAAGAACTTTCGCAACGGTGCATACTCAGGGAGAACACTTCTTGATAATTAGTGAGAGATCATCTTAAAATGCTACCGTCAATCAAAGAAAGATAAGATGCATAAGGATAAACATTACATGCAATCAATATAAGTGATATGATATGGCCATCATCATCTTGTGCTTGTGATCTCCATCTCTGAAGCACCATCATGATCACCATCGTCATCGGCGCGACATCTTGATCTCCATCGTAGCATCATTGTCGTTACGCCATCTATTGCTTCTACGACTATCGCTACTGCTTAGTGATAAGTAAAGCAATTACAGGGCGTTTGCATTTCATACAATAAAGCGACAACCATATGGCTCCTGCCAGTTGCCGATAACTTCGGTTACAAAACATGATCATCTCATACAATAAAATATAGCATCACGTCTCGACCATATCACATCACAACATGCTCTGCAAAAACAAGTTAGACGTCCTCTACTTTGTTGTTGCAAATTTTACGTGGCTGCTACGGGCTGAGCAAGAACCGTTCTTACCTACGCATCAAAACCACAACGATAGTTCGTCAAGTTAGTGCTGTTTTAACCTTCGCAAGGACCGGGCGTAGCCAGACTTGGTTCAACTAAAGTTGGAGAAACAGACACCCGCTAGTCACCTGTGTGCAAAGCACGACGGTAAAACCAGTCTCATGTAAGCGTACGCGTAATGTCGGTCCGGGCCGCTTCATCCAACAATACCGCTGAACCAAAGTATGACATGCTGGTAAGCAGTATGACTTGTATCGCCCACAACTCACTTGTGTTCTACTCGTGCACATAACATCAACGCATAAAACCTGGCTCTGATACCATTGTTGGGGAATGTAGTAATTTAAAAAAAATTCCTACGCACACGCAAGATCATGGTGATGGTATAGCAACGGGAGGGGAGAATGTTGTCCATGTACCCTCGTAGACCGTAAGAGGAAGCATTATGACAACGCGGTTGATGTAGTCGTACGTCTTCACGATCCGACCGATCCAAGTACCGAACGTATGGCACCTCCGTGTTCAGCACACGTTCAGCTCGATGACGTTCCCCGGGCTCCAATCCAGCAAAGCGTCGGGGATGAGTTCCGTCAGCACGACGGCGTGGTGACGATGATGATGTTCTTCCGGCGCAGGGCTTCGCCTAAACTCCGCGACGATATGACCGAGGTGGAATATGGTGGAGGGGGGCACCGCACACGGCTAAGGAACGATCCGTAGATCAACTTGTGTGTTCTAGGGGTGCCCCCTCCCCCGTATATAAAGGGGGAGAGGAGGAGGGGGCCGGCCAAGGGGGGAGGCGCGCCCTAGGGGGGCAATCCTACTCCAAGTAGGTTTGCCCCCCTTTCCTATTAGGAGTAGGAGAGGGAAGGAAGAGAGGGGAGGGAAGAAGGAAAGGGGGGGGCCGCCCCCCCTCCCAATTCGGATTGGGCTTGGGGGGGTGCTCCCCCTCCTTTGCCCCTTCTCCCTCCTTTCCACTAAGGCCCAATAAGGCCCATATACTTACCGGGGGGTTCCGGTAACCTCCCGGAGCTCCGGTATATTCCCAATCTCATCCGGAACCTTTCCGGTATCCAAATATATCCGTCCAATATATCAATCTTTATGTCTCGACCATTTCGAGACTCCTCGTCATGTTTGTGATCACATTCGGGACTCCGAACAAACTTCGGTACATCAAAACTTATAAACTCATAATAAAACTGTCATCGTAACGTTAAGCGTGCGGACCCTACGGGTTCGAGAACTATGTAGACATGACCTAGAACTATTCTCGGTCAATAACCAATAGCGGAACCTGGATGTCCATATTGGTTCCTACATATTCTACGAAGATCTTTATCGGCCAAACCGCATAACAACATACGTTGTTCCCTTTGTCATCGGTATGTTACTTGCCCGAGATTCGATCGTCGGTATCCAATACCTAGTTCAATATCGTTACCGGGAAGTCTCTTTACTCGTTCCGTAATACATCATTTCATAACTAGCTCATTAGTTACAATCCTTGCAAGGCTTAAGTGATGTGTATTATCGAGAGGGCCCAGAGATACCTCTTCGACAATCAGAGTGACAAAACCTAATCTCAAATTATGCCAACTCAACATGTACCTTTGGAGACACCTGTAGAGCACCTTTATAATCACCCAGTTACGTCGTGACGTTTGGTACCACACAAAGTGTTCCTCCGGTAAACGGGAGTTGCATAATCTCATAGTTACAGGAACATGTATAAGTTATGAAGAAAGCAATAGCAACATACTAAACGATCAAGTGCTAGGCTAACGGAATGGGTCATGTCAATCACATCATTCTCCTAATGATGTGATCCCGTTAATCAAATGACAACTCTTTTGTCCATGGCTAGGAAACATAACCATCTTTGATAAACGAGCTAGTCAAGTAGAGGCATACTAGTGACTATATGTTTGTCTATGTATTCACACATGTATCATTGTTTCCAGTTAATACAATTCTAGCATGAATAATAAACATTTATCATGATATGAGGAAATAAATAATAAATTTATTATTGCCTCTAGGGCATATTTCCTTCATTAAGTTCATAAGAACAGAGTAACGCATTAAGCAAGATGACATGATGTAGAGGGATAAACTCATGCAATATGATATAAACCCCATCTTGTTATCCTCGATGGCAACAATACAATACGTGTCTTGCAACCCTTTCTGTCACCGGGTAAGAACACTGCAAGATTGAACCCAAAGCTAAGCACTTCTCCCATGGCAAGAAAGATCAATCTAGTAGGCCAGACCAAAACGATATTTCGAAGAGACGTGCAAAGATAACTCAATCATACATAAAAGAATTCAGAGAAGATTCAATTAATGTCCATAGATAAATCTGATCATAAACCCACAATTCATCGGATCTCGACAAACACACCGCAAAAAGAGATTACATCGAATAGATCTCCACAAGAGAGGGGGAGAACATTGTATTGAGATCCAAAAAGAGAGAAGAAGCCATCTAGCTAATAACTATGGACCCGTAGGTCTGTGATAAACTACTCACAACTCATAGGAGGGGCGAGGATGTTGATGTAGAGGACCTCCATGGTCGATTCCCCTCCGGCACAGTGCCGGCGAAGGCTCCAAGATGGGATCTCGCGGATGCAGAAGGTTACAGTGGTGGAAATTGTGTTTCGTGGTGCCCCTGGATGTTTTCGGGGTCCGTAGGTATATATAGGAGGAAGAAGTACGTCGGTGGACGCCCGAGGGGCCCACGAGACAGGGGGCTCGCCCTACAGGGGGGGTGCACCCTCCTATCTCGTGGAGGCTCCGGTTGTTTCTTGACTTGCACTCCAAGCTCTCCAGATCTTGTTCGTTCCAAAAATCACGCTCCCGAAGGTTTCATTCTGTTTGGACTCCGTTTGATATTCCTTTTCTTCGAAATACTGAAATAGGCAAAAAAACAACAATATGGGCTGGGCCTCCGGTTAGTAGGTTAGTCCCAAAAATGATATAAACGTATAAAATAAAGCCCATAAACATCCAAAACAGGTAATATAATAGCATGGAACAATCAAAAATTATAGATATGTTGGAGACGTATCAGAGGCCAAGATATATTCGAGCATGGTTGGTTGATTGATATCATTATTACATGTTGGGCTGCTATTTTCCGCCCTTCTCCTGAATAAACATGTACTTTATCAGAGATTAAAATAAATAAGAGTACAAACGCTCCACCATGCGGTTCTAGTAGTAGTACTACTCGTACTACTAAACCTTGCGCTTGGCTCTTCGCCTCTTCGTGAATTCGAACAATGATGGTACTCCGCATGTTGGTTACTACAGTGTATGCCTCTGACAATCTGACACCGAATGGACTGATGCATGTCCACCGAGGGTAGGTTGTATTAGTCAAAAGGCGTAAGCGAGCTTCACCTTGTCCTGCAAGCTTCTCCTCGTTCTGCGAGTTGACGGGACACACCGAAAAGTAGTGCTAGTCCATACTCCCTCCTTTCCGGTTAATATGGCTTAATCTTTTTTGTGGGTAAATGAGAGAGCTTTATTCATATATAAGCATTCTTAGGATGATCAGCCAAGACACCGGTCACTAGGAAGCAAGGTATCCCGCAAGAAAAGAAGTAGGAAGCGAGGTGTTTCATCAAGCCAGCTCTCGGCCACATTCAAAGTGCAGCAAGCACGGTTCGCACAAAGATGCGCCGCAAGGTTTGCTGACCTGTTTACATGCTAAATAACAAAAAAGAGAAAATATTACCGAGCGCTCCTATTTGTAACAGGATATGAGCCAAAATTAAGCGAGAATTGTGGCGAGTGTTCCATGCAATAAACTTCCATTATCACATGTGAGAACCCTCGAAGAGAACCAAATGTGTTGAAGATTGCTTTAGCACATTTTAAAAATATAATAGGAGTGCAGACGCTCCTCCATCCGGTTCCTAGTACTCCCTCCGTCCCAAAATTCTTGTCTTAGATTTGTCTAGATATGGATGTATCCAATACTAAAACGTGACTTGATACATCCGTATTTAGACAAATTTAAGACTAGAATTTTGGGACAGAGGGAGTACTAGTATAGTGCATACTTGGCTCTTCGCCTCTTCGGAAGGTCCAACAATGATGATACTACAGTACAATATGCTTCTGGCAATCTGACACCGATTGAACTGCTGCAGGTCTGCCGCGAGGGAGAGGGCGAGGGAGAGGGCGAGGGAGAGGGAGAGCTAGAGGGCGCTGTAGTCAAAACCCTCTCCTCGTCCTGCAAGCCACCGTGCGCATGGGTGAGGGAGAGGTGTAATAGTAAGCAAGCTTCTCCTCGTTCGGCGAGTTGAGGGGACACATCAAAGCAGTAACTATCCTACTTTGCGCTTGGCTATTCGCCTCTTCGGGAAGTCGAACTAGCAGTGTATGCTTCTGGCAATCTGACACCAAATTAACTATTGCACGTCCACAACATTACTCAAAAGTTTCTCCTTGTCCTGCAAGCCACCGCGCGCAAGCTTCTCCCGTCCTACAGGCTTCTGCTCGTTCGGCAAGTTGACGGGACACATCAAATTAATGCTAGTCCATACTGCCTCCTCTCCGGTTAATATGGCTTAATTTCAATCGAGATAAATACACTATTTGTCACTGTATATTTGTAAAAATACGGTCAGTGGACTTCATAATACACTCATTGCGCTCAATATATACATTTTCCGGTCTTTATGCGGTCACTAGCTCACCCTGGCTGAGTATGTGTGTGCATGCACGTGTAGGTTGAGCACTTGAGCGTGACCGTGCGTGTTCCTCGTGTGCTCGGACATGCATGCATTAGGGCATCGCGCGCATTTTTGCGTCCATGTGTACGTGTCACTGTTGCATTCATGTAGGGGGAGTATGTGTAGGGGCCACTAAGGAGCAGTCAAATCACACAATAAGTTAGTTGGAAGAAGCAACCATCATTTCACTCTTCAATGGCACATACGCAATATAAAATTGTTGATATGGAGAGAAAAAGAAAACCACTATATATACACTAGCAGGAGCCTAAGCTACAAGCCTGCTTGCTTGGGTTGCTCTCTTCACAAGCATAGAATGACGGTATCCCCACCGCTGGTCACATATCCGGCCTGATCCTGCAGCTCGGGGAAGGCAACAATGTTCTCCGTAGACGCGGTCGACATCGGTCAGGGAGAAAACCCACAGTCGGTGCATCCCAATCAGGGGTCACCGTGGTATGGGCCGATGTCGTGTCCCAACCGCCCTTCTAGCTATAGCCCGACGTCCCAGGTAGTCCATCTTCCTTTTGGAGCCGGCTTGATCCACTGCCGCAGCTCCCCATGTAGCTCCATCTCCATGTCGATCTTTCTCTACTTCTACCGGCTTCTACTTGTGATGAGTTTATGTCTTATGAACTAGTGCTAGTACTATTATCCTAATCACACTTCTTCAATATCTTTGCCATAAGGGATGCTCAGCTAGATTTTAGTGGAACTGCACAAAAGCATCGTATGATCCAAGGGTGCCAGCCGTCTTTCCTTCGACAGGTTCTACCTGGCCAGGAAATTAAATCATGTTTAGGGTTTAGGGTTTAAGTCGTAGTGAACCCATTAGTAGTTTTTCTTTGTACATGCTCTCACAACTTTTGTCTTTAGTTCTGAAGTAAATATTGGCTATGATCTGTGAATCATTGAGATGCATCAGCATGCGTGTTAGTTTTCCTTTGTATTTGATGGAATGTTTTAACAAGGCAACCTTGGAGTAGGAATGAAAATGGACTGGAAAGTTTCCATTTTCCCGGAGAAAAAATGGAAACGGAGAGAAACCAACATTTCATTTCATTGGATCGCGCCATTGAGCAAAACCAACGTTGAAATCACGTCTGTCGCGTTCGTGTCTCACCCTCCTCCATGGCTCGACTCCACACGGTCGCTTGGCATGAGTATATGATAACTTTCCCGCCCGCTTGTCGATGGATCACACCATGGAGTACTAGCACTACTCTATAGGAAGAGATTGACGAGTTGGGGGAGGACAGCTAGCTATAGCATGGACTCCCAAGAACTTTTTACATGCATGTTGTGGCCAGCTATTGCGACCTTTGAACGCGGAGCAGTCGCGTGCACCAGGAAGCGGCGCGGGCGACACTCTCTCGGCCGGTGTGCCGCTTCAATGCCGGCGCCAGTGAGAGGTCGCGTCCACTCTGGCCGGGCATGAATGCGACACTGACCGTTTCGGGTGGGAAGCACGCGCGGGTTGATGCAGAGGGTTTCGGGTTGGTCAGGAGCGGTCGTGGCAGCGGTCCGGATGCCTGCAAACAAGAGATGATGTACGTTATATTGCTGCGTATGTAATTATAGCAACGTAAATAATGTGCCAGTTGGACAAATATGATTGGAGATGGAGATGGAATGGAATTTTACGTAAAACGGATATGCATGTCTATGTCTATGTGTGTGTGCCGACGACTCTCGCGACCTGGAAGCGGGGCGTGTTTTTGCTCGAGTTTTCTTTCTTGGTACGTTAAAAATTGTCCGCCAGTTTTCGTTTATTTTTTCCGGGAACGCGCGTATTCTATTTAAAACCACTGTTATGGAGAGATTTTTTACTCCATTATAGCCTCTTGTTTGATAGAGTTTCTCACGTCTCGCTCTCTCACCCTCTCCATATCAAAACAAGATGACAGTGTCCACTCTATCTCTCTCCTCACTGGTGGTCACAGATCCCGCCGAATCCCGTTCGCTACGGGAGGTGAGGAGGTGCAGCATTGATGTTGTCGCCGTTGGCGATGGAGGAAGCCGATGCGCACCATCCTCCCAGAGCCGACGCTGGCGCGGACGAAGGTCCTCCGCGCCCTTGTTCGGTGCCGTCGTGTGGGCAGATCTCGCCCACCCGCCTAAAGCGACATCTCGCCCACTTGAGGTATAACTTCTTGTACTCGTCCAGCTCCCCAGGTCGCTGCATGTAGGTTTTCTTCTATGCGACTACTCCCCAGCTCCCCATGTATAGTAGCTAGGGTTCGTCGGCTAGTCCAACATCACCTACTATTATAGAGGAAATGCCTCTCAAAAAGTTGTCCTGTTTTATGCCTCGGTGGAGGTATATATGTTGTTTCGACAAAAGCTGAAAGGTGGTTGTGCGGTCATTGTCCATATGCTCCTATTGCTGCTGCTAATCTAATAGTATTACTGGTTAAGTGAAGAAATACTTTTTTTCTCGGGTATCTTGGTTTAGTTCCCATCAAGATAATCATGATGCTTATGTTTGTTGGTGTACTTTCATTAATTCTTATTGACAATTGAGATGTCATTGTTAATCTTGTAAAACAAAGTAACAACACTATATCCCTTTTTATATTTTTGGAAACAGCGATGCGTATCTCAATACCAGAGCATGTCTTCCTCAATTTTAGTGGAACTGCACAAAATTGGATGGCCATTGTTGTTCTGCCTCACTGTCCTCTGCCACGTGGTTCTTCCTTCCTCGAGCTTGATTAGTGAGAAGAAACAGACCACAGTGAGGATTTGTCGAACTTCATAGGTGCCTCACCCAAACTTGATGCCAAATGGATGATGCATCACCATGATGACCTATCGATGCTCATGGTTGCGCCTCATGGTTGCGTCGGCTGGTGAAGCTGATCGATTTTCAATGAAAAACAATCTGTCTTCCATCAGTGCTCTTTGCTTGTTACCCACAAAGATGATATCCTTCGTCAGTTCACCTTGGTTGCATTGGAGACGCAGTCGTCTTTCACGTTGGTGCAATTTTATCACACAATTGGCTATGAACCAAATGTTTCCTCGAAGAAGGATCGACGTTGGTACTAAGAGCATAAGTTTTGTATTGATTTCTAAGCCTTCTCACAACTTTGTCTCCAGCTCCCCTGTAATTTTATTTGTCCAGCTATTAACTTTGATTGGAAAAATGGTGTGGACTAAAAACCCGGATGGACGTAGTAGCCCTCCATTTTTATTTACTCCGCATATTAGATTTGACTGAAGTCAAACTTTGTAAAGTTTGACCAAGTTTAGGCCGAACACAACAAACCATAATTATTAGAGAGGGCAAACTGTACATACTCTCAAACCTTTCCGGTAATTGAAATTAAAATTCTTTATTTGTACACACTCTCACACGTTTCCGATAAATTGGCGCATGTGTGGTTGTTCACTTAAGGCAGGGTAGTGTACCGCACGTGAAGGACAGGAAGTGCGACCAGGACGTGTGGATCGTTAGTTCATCGGAAGTACTCCCTCCGTCCCATAATATAAGATGTTTTTTTAAAACCAACGTAATATGAAAAAATGTCTTACATTATGGGACAGAGGGAGTACTTAGTAGTTTTCTTCACTGGTACGTTAAATAAAGAGTTTCATTTCGTACTTACACAATTTAAAACGATTGTTATGGAGAGAATAAGAAAACCACTCCACTATATATTGGTCGTATACACGAGTACTATATGGACGCAACTTCATTTACTTTAACCTGCCTTTGGGTTTATGACAGGTGGGCCCAAAATGTGGCTGGCCCACCTGTCATACAGCCAAAAGCAGGTGCAGTTAAGGCACCGGAGCTCAGTCCGTACTACAGTATATATATAAGCTGGAGCCTCAGCGCTTGTTCGCTAGGGTTTGCACTCTCCACACTCTCGCCGCACTACATATATATACACGCTGGAGGCTCAGCGTTCCTTTGCTAGGGTTTGCTATATTCACAGTCTTTTACCCTCTCTTCACCAGATCTAAACAAGATTGCGTTGGCCTCTTGTCTCTCTCCCCCCTCACAGCTGGTGAAGGAGGCATCCGGATCCCGTCGCATCGGGAAGGGGAGGAGGTGTAGTGTTCACTCTATTGCCATCGGCGAGGGAGGCAGCCGGTTGCGCTGTTCTCTTTCACCCAGCGCCTGTGCGGGAGGGCCACCGACCCCTTCTTCCTCGCTGCCGTACGTAGTGTGGGCAGATCCGGCCTCCCGCCGCATGCCTTGCCACATCCCGACGACCCTAAGGTATAAGTTTCTTTGAAACCGTCGTTGCTCTAGCTGCATGTGGATCTTTTTCGATCTGTAGTCGAATCTAGGTCTTGGTTCAAAGAGGAAAGAAGGGTGCGGTGGGGTGGAGCATGAATCTAGTACGTGGTTCAATGAGGAAAGGAAGGACGGAAAGTAGTATAGACTGGCTATCCAGCCGCTTTGTTGGTCGAAAAGGGAAAAGGGGGTAACCCAGTACACACATCTATAACGGAAAGAAACTGGGGGGTTGGGTAGTTTGTGCAGTACTAAATTTGCTGCCCTCCCATAGGAAAAAGGTTCAAAGAGAACAAATATGGGACCAACGCAGATATGCTGTTGTTGCGCCCACTCTCCCCTGGAACTGTTTATGCTTTTTGTTAATCTAATGCCGCTGGTAAAATTAAGCAATGCCA
The DNA here is from genome assembly GCF_018294505.1 of Triticum aestivum. Classification (NCBI taxonomy): domain Eukaryota; kingdom Viridiplantae; phylum Streptophyta; class Magnoliopsida; order Poales; family Poaceae; genus Triticum; species Triticum aestivum. Next base: position 560,413,601 of record NC_057798.1, read on the forward strand.
CTCTCGGAATTAATTCACTGCAACACTTGTTAGGGATTGGCGGGATTACCATTTTTGTGGCCGTGTGTGTCATCTTGGCCAGTAATTGATTTCTTTTTTGCCTCTGTTAAAACGAATCAGTCGCATTGTTTTAGGAATGGTACTATCCTGCTTTGTAGTTCTTTCTACATGTTTAACCAAGGTATTGTTAAGATAATGGCTCTGTTAAAATGAATCAGTCGCATTGTTTTAGGAATGGTACTTTTTTGCTTTGTCGTTCTTTATAAATGTTGAAACAAGGCATTGTTAAGATAATGTCTCGGTCAATATGAATGAATCACACTGATGGAGAATTGCTACTCTCCTGCTTTGTTTCCCATTAAGATAAGGTAGATCAGTAGATGCTTTTCTTCTGGGAGTACAAGTCATCAATCGTTATTTCTCAGTAATTGTTTCCCTTATACCTATTGTTGCTTATATGGATATCAAAATTAAAGCTCGGTTTTCTTCCGACTTTGATTTTAGTTGAACTGCACAAAAGGAGCCAATGTGTCCAAGGCAAACTGCTGCATTACTGGGTCCAGTTGGTCGTTTCACTTTGCAGAAAGAAGCAGTCACTGTTTGCGCTACATTACAGAAGGAATGACCGAGAAGCTTTACAGAGTATTAGTAGACGCTGGTGACATGACTAGTCTGCAGAGAGCATCGGCAACTCAAAAAGTGCCCAAACAAGTATAAGAAGCCATGACAGGACTCCACGATCATAGGCATTACAAATTTTTGAATGGGAAAAGCTTGTCAAAGTTTAATTGTTGATGTTAGCAAGAAGACATGCATTTGATATTTTTGAGTGGGACGCCCTTTGCTGTGAGCAGCGTCGATCGTTTTTTCCTATTCCTGTGTTCAGTTTAGAAGTAAACAGTTACTCTGCTGAGATATTCCTTTGTTAAGAGTTTGTTCTGAATATTGTCTATGTAATGCCAGGCCTTGTGCAATATATATTGGAGTTGGAAAACCTTGTCAAAATTTGGTCATTGATATTTTTGAGTGGGACGCCCTTTGCTGTGAGCAGCGTCGATCGTTTTTTCGTATTCCTGTGTTCAGTTTTAGAAGTAAATAGTTACTCTGCTGAGATATTCCTGTGTTAAGAGTTTGTTCTGAATTGTCTATGTAATGCCAGGCCTTGTGTTTGATTGCAAAGTTGAGCTTGGAATGTTGTGGCATGCGACATCACGAGTTGTTCGTCGTGCCTCCTGAGAATAATGCTTTGTATTGTTTTGCATGTCGATCTAATGCCAGTGATTTGCTTGTTAAGAAGATCATCCTCTTCTGTTGTTTCCGTGCATAAGAAGTTCATCGTCTTATGTTTCATTTATAGCCTATAAGACAAGTCGGGTAGGTTAGACGTGAAACCATATGATCTTCCGACCAACTCATCATCTTAGGCCGTGATTGGATCGTCGTTTTCCAACCAAAACCGCTTGTAAAACTGACGCTTGTAAATAAAAGCAGATGGTCTCGGGCGAAATGCTTGGTTGGTCGATTTCGACTAGTAGTAAAATATACACTGGCCTCTCAAATTACACGCGTAACCCGCCGTTTTACTTACAGATCTCGGGCCCTCCATTTCATTATGCCTGTATTTTATGCATTGTTTCCGATGACGAGTAAATTACACTTGTATCCTAATACATGTGTGAAATAAACCAGAGCTCCCAAGCGCGGCCTCACCGTTTCATGCCGTCTCAGTCTCTCGAAGGTGCTCATAGGTGTCCGATGATCCTGGCTTCCTGAATGAGCAGCGGGCGCTGTATCAGACCATCCGTAAGGGCCCGCGAGGCCCTCTCCGTCGTCCTTCGAGTTGTTGCGCTCGCTGTGGCGCCTAGCATTGTTAACATGGTCAACGAACATGAGGATTCAGGAGATGACTTTATTTTGATTGGATGACAGTAGGGGCCCAGTAGGGCCATTGCCGTACGTACGCAAGTGCCTCCTTATTATGTACAACTATATTTTTTTGCTTCCTCCTGGTTTCCTGACATCACGGTCCCACACCATTGTCAACCTATGTAGTCAATATAAACGAGAGAATTGCACAAGGTGCGGCCGACAGCTGGGACCAAGCAGCTCGAGCAGTATTTGTGTTTTTGAGGCGTGAGCACTGCAAAGTTTTTCTTGGCGATGTTTTCGTTGTTGTTCAGAGGAGAGCAGGGTATTAACTGGGCGAGCTGTGGCCCGTCTAGCCCAGGCCAGATATCCAGCCCAGATATTAATATTTTCAAGATGGAAATGGCTAGCCCAGCTATACGTTTTTTTGAGGAATACCCAGGCAAGGTCAACTTGTTATTCTCCGCCCCGCTGGGCTGCAAATTTTATGCATTAGGCTTAACAGGAAAATGGGCTTTAAAAAATAATAAATGGGATGTAATTATAAAAACTGGGCAGTAACTATAAAAAAATGCACCAAACACGAAATTAGTTTATAAAATATTATTTATGGATTTTGAAAATCTTAATTTTTAATTGTTGCACGTGCAATGTTTTGTTGGATTTTTATGTAATACAAATTATATTTAATCTGACAAGAAATTTCAGGATAAAAATATTTCAGATCCCATCAAAATGTGGGAAAAATTTATTGAATTCTGTCTTGAACGGTTGGTTGAAATTATTAATCGTCGTCCTAGCGAGAAAATGGGCTGTACTTTTAACAAACTATAAATGGGTTGTAGTAAATTCCATTAGAATTAAAAAATGGGTTGTACATTCTTACAAATCGCAAATGGGCTATAAGTTCTCTGCCACACACTTGTGGGCCTACTAAGTTGACGCGTCCCCTAAAAAAAGGTTGACGCGTATGCAAGGCTTTGTCAACTTATTATAGTCAACACACGGTTCTAGCAGTAGTGGCCGTTGGATGTCTATCCAACAAATGTCGTGCTTCTTCTTCAATCTCGGATATATTAGCTTCGGCCGCCCAAAAAATGATTCCTCCCCCTGACATCTAGGGCGCACCATTTCTGAGGCTGACCTGTGGGCCTACTAAGTTGACGCGTACCAAGGGCTTTGTCAGCTTAGTCAATATAAACGATTCTGGCTGCAGTGACCATACGATGTCCATCCAACGGCCGTAGTGCTTCTTCAACCTCTGGTCTTCTTGCTCCAGCCGCCCAAAGCAGCGACGGTCGTGCCGCATTTTCCTGCCTCTCGTGGCCGGCTGTGATGCCGCGGAGGCCTCACCCCCCTACTACTCCCACCGCTGTCCCAGGGCATCCCTCTACTCACCCACACCCCCTGTTATTCTGCGGCGACGGCAGCCTCACGCCGCAGCCGAACCAGTGAACCCTTGTACTCCTCTCTGCGTGGGCATCCACTGCCGTGTCTTCCCCGGCTCCGCGTCTTCCCCTTCCTAGGACTCGCTGTCGTGCACCACCTTGGTGCTCTCGGCGCGGCGTGGTCAATGTGGTCAACGATGGACTTCCATCGGAAGAGTACTGTACGTGGAGATGCTGAGAGCTGGGTCCACGACCACAGCCCATTTTTTTGTGATTTTCCAAGTAAGTCGCTTTGTCAGGCCTGTTGGGCTGCAAATCTTTCAAGACGAGGAGAGCTTCATTTGGCTGGCCGAGAAAATGGCCTACCAGTAATGAGAAATGGGCTGTACATTTTTAAAACACATCAAACCGGCAATTAGTTTCAAATTTCTTTTTTTCATTTCGAGATTTTAAATTGCATTGATTTTTATGCGTGGACAATTTGTTGGATTTTATATTGATATACATTTATTTTTAAAATCAGTTTGAATGTGACTCGAAATTTCGGGATTAAAAACAGTTCGGACTGCACCAAAATATGCAAAATTTTGTATAATTTTTTAACCGTGGCCACAATATGGGCTGTAATGCTAACAAAAAGAATATGGGCTCCAAAAAAACCTTAAGAATTAGCAAATGGGCTGTAAATTATTAGAAATAATGGCAGATGGGCTGTATGCTGTTTTCCACAGATTTGAGGCTTTCCTTAAAAAAAGGTTGACGCACAAGCAGTGACTGTTGGATTTCCATCCAACGACCGTCGTGCTTCTTCAATCTCTGCTCTTCCTGCTCCAGCCGCTCAAACAAGCGCCAGCGGGACTGCCTGCTCCCTCTACCCCGCGGCCGGCTGTGCTACCGCGCAGGCCTCACCACCCCACCGTACTCCCATAGCTGGCCTAGCCATCCCTCTACTCACCCACACCTGCTGTTATTCTCCGGCGACGACAGACGAACCAGTAAACCCTCGTACAGTCGTACTCCCCTCCGCATGGGAAACAACTGCCGAGTCTTCCCTGCCTCCGTCTCGTTCCCTTCCTAGGCCTCGCCATCGTCCACCGCCCTGGTACTCTCGGGGCGGCCAGGTCAATGTGGTCAACGACCGGCATGCATCTGAAGTGGACTGTACGTGGAGAGGCTGACAGCTGGGTCCACGGTCGCAGCAAGGAAGTGCCTCCTTATTACGTGCAAAATAATTATTCCTCCACCTGATAGCAGGGACCCACCGGACGGGCCACCATATTTCGTGAAAAAAACATTCCCCCTCTAACTGCTGGGACCCACCAGCTACATCTTCGCACGCAAGGAAGTGCGTCCGGGCCAGAAAAACGATTTGCCCCCCTGACTGCTGGGACCCACCAGCTACATCTTCGCACGCAAGGAAGTGCGTCTGAAAAAAATGATTCGCCCCCCTGACTGCTGGGACCCACCAGCTACATCTTCGCACGCAAGGAAGTGCCTGACAGTCGGGACCCACCTGGTCGAAGCGTACGTAGCGTTGTCATCCTGGTCGTGAACGTGTACGTACATACTGGTGGATGTAGAGGCGCGCACGTGTCGTAGTAGAGGCGCACACGTGTTGTAGTAGAGGCGCGCACATAGCATGTACACGTACGTACAACGGCCAGGGTGCAAGAAAGAAAATACGGCCATGTACGTACATACAGGTGGGGTCTCGAACGCCTACTCGCGCATACGTACGGCCAGGGCTTGTGTACATGGCTGGGTCAGAACAGAGAAACATCATCGTCGTCGTGTTCATGGGGAGCCAACCGACTGGGTCGGAACGGAATGCGTCATCGTGTTCATCGCGAGGGCTTGGACGGAACATGCGATGGAAACAAGGCCTGGCGTACAAGAGAACGGAGGAAACGGCCTTGTGTTCGACCGACCACATTCGAAACGGGATCCTGTTCATCCGGAGGGGTGTGGAATACCGCAAAACGGAGGAAACAGACCTCCTCCGGTCGAAATGGGGGTCCTGTTGATCGGGAGGGGTGTAGTGTACCGCATAACGGACGAAACGGACTTGTGTTTGAGTGCTACGGTCGAAACGGGGGTCCTGTTGATCGGGAGGGGTGTGGCGTACCACAAAACGGACGAAACAGACTTGTGTTGGAGCGCTACGGTCGAAACGGGGGTCTTGTTCATCGGGAGGGGTGTGGCGTACCGCAAAACGGGACTCCATGGGATACCATTCATCTCCACCGTCGACCTCATCCAACCTCCACGGGCTACTGTTCATCCACCGTTGACCTCCTCCAGCCTCCACGGGCTACTATTCATCCACCATCGACCTCCTCCAGCCTCTACCTGCGACTATTCATCCACGGGCTCCTGTTCATCCAGCCTCCACCGCGCGCTACTCCACAGGCTACTATTCAACCACCCCTCTCCATGGGCTCCTATTCAACCACCCCTCCATGGGCTACTATTCATCCACCCCTCCACCGTTTACTGTTCATCCAGCCCTCCATGGAGTCGTCCTGTTCATCCAGCCCTCCACGGGGTCCTATTCATCCAGCCCCAATCAGCTCGATCGATCGGGGTCCTGTTCATCCAGAGGCAACGGCACGGGTCCTGTTCATCCACTCCCACCGCTCACTGTTCATCCAAACCCCCTGCAACGCTCACTGTTCATCCATAGAGACAACATTGATCGACTTCAGTTAGCAGCAGTAGCGAAGGAATCGCTCGATCGGGTTCAGTTAGCAGCCATCGATCGATCGCTCGGGTTCAGTAACACGTAGCCTGCAGTGCAATAGCTCGGGTTCAGTTAGAGCCCAAGCCTCGCTCGGGTTCAGTTAGAGCCAACGCCTCGCACACACGCGCATCGCTCAGGCCCCGACCACCCACCGTAACCGGGAACTCCCTGAAATTTTCCTCGCCCTCGCTTCTACCACAGTTTTTTCCATCATGGACGGCCCAAAGAATGTCATGCAGCTGCGTCTCCGTCCCGCCCAGGACGAAAAGCCCATTTTCTGTCATGATTTTTTGTCATAGAAGTAGGAGCCCACCACATCTATGATGATATCGGGTTTTGTCACAATTATCGTCATAGAAGTGTCATATGCATGACAGAATTTTTTTTCGTTCGACCCAAAATGTCACTGATGTGTCTTTTTTTTGTAGTGTCCCAAATGATATAATTAGCTTACTTAGCTTAAAATGATCTATACTTAGCTTTGTTTCCTCCAAAATGACCTAAGTTAGCTCTAATATGCTAAGTTATCTCTAATATTCTCAGTTACCTAGGTTTGCTCAATAACGACATACACTTAGCTTACTTATGTAGAAAATGGCATAATTAGCTTACTTAGGTTTGAAATGGCATAACAACCTTGGTAACCTCATATATGTGATATAATTAGCTTATTTTTCCTTGAAAATGACATAATAAGCTTAATTACCTCCAAAGTGATCAATTTTACCTAAGTTAGCTCCAAAATGACCTAAGTTAGCTCTAAGTTAGCTCTAAAAATGCTAAATTAGCTCTAATATGCTTAGTTACCTAGGTTAGCTCAATAAAGACCTATACTTAGCTTACTTATGTCAAAAATGGCATAATATGCTTAGTTAACTTAAAAATGGCATGATTAGCTAGGTTAGCTCCAAAATGACCCATTGTACGTAGGTTAGCTCCAATATGATCCATTTTACCTAGGTTAGCTCCAAAATGACCAAGTTTACCTAGGTTAGCTCCAATATGTTCCATTTTAGCTAAGTTAGCTTCAAAATGATCAATTTGACCTATGTTAGCTCAAAAATGGCATAATTACTTATGTTAGCACAAAATGACATATACTTACCTTATTTACCTCCAAATTGACATAATAAGCTTAGTTAGCTAAAAATGGCATAATTACTTATGTAAGCTCTAGAATGATACAAATAAGGAATAAGAAGAAGAAAAACAAGGAAGAGGAGAAAAGGAAAGAATAGAAGAAAGAAAGAGAAGAAAAATAAAGAATAAAAGAAGACTTCTTCTTGGAGGGAAATAAGGTTACCTTATTTCTTCTTCTTATTGAGAAGAAAATAAAGAATAAAGCTTAGTTACTTTATAGTTATTTCTTCTTCTTATTGGAAATAAGGTTACCTTATTAACATAATAAGAAGAAGAAGAAATAAGAAGAAGAAATAACTAAGCTTCTTCTTCTTCTTCTTCTTCTTCTTCTTCTTCTTCTTCTTCTTCTTCTTCTTCTTCTTCTTCTTCTTCTTCTTCTTCTTCTTCTTCTTCTTCTTCTTCTCCAAAATGACCTAAGTTAGCTCTAAGTTAGCTCTAATATGCGTAGTTACCTAGGTTAGTTCAATAATGACCTATGCTTAGCTGCTTTATATAAAAAATGGCATAATATGCTTAGTTCAGTAAAAAATGGCATAATTAGCTAGGTTAGCTCCATTTTACCTAAGTATGTTTACTTCTACTTCTTCTTCTTCTTCTTCTTCTTCTTCTTCTTCTTCTTCTTCTTCTTCATTTTCCTCTTCTTCTTCTTCTTCTTCTTCTTCTAGTCTTCTTCTTCTAACTTTCTTGTTGCCCATTTTGCAGATTTCATTCACTTCACAGAAGCTTGCATGGATGGAGTGCTGTTTTCCCTTTCCACTTTTATTTTGTATCGATGAACAATGTGGAACCTGTTATATGGATGGATGGAACTATGTGTTGGATGAACAATGTGAAACTATTGTAATGTGTATGGTGAACTATGTGTTGGTTATGTATGTATGATGAAACTTGTGTGTTGGATATGTCATATGTCTGTTGTGAAATTGCCCTGTGATATATATATATATGTCATATATTTTGCTGTGAAATTGCTTTGATATAAGAAAAAACAGAAAAAGAGGCAATGCAGTCTCTTTGCCATCTGCCACCGACGACAACTCTTTGCCGTCTGCCACAGACGGTAAAGAGGCCACGTGGCACAACCTATGCAACCTGGGAGCTATATATACCATTTGGTTACTTTGCCGTCTGTGGCAGACTACAAAGGATGTGGGAGTTTGTCAACCCCTGGCAGATGACAAAGGTTGCCGTTAGCCAGCTAACATGGCTAACGCTTGTTCTTTACCGCCCACATTCTTTGTCGTCTGCCACTGATGGCAAAGGTTCTTTTTCGTCCTCTTTGGGAAAGCAAACGACAAAAAAGCTGTTTACCGTCAGGTTCTTTGCCGGGCAGCTTTGCCGTCGGTGGCGGACAACAAAGAGGTTTGCCGTCCACCTTTGGTGCCTTCACCGTCTGCCATGGCAGACGACAAAGAAGCTGATTCCTGTAGTGATAAGACCGCAAGAAGCTCTTGACCCAGCAGCCACTGGTGCATTCAAGGGGAACCATAAGTCTTGGTTTAATACCCCATAGCAACTCCTGATTAGCATGTTCTGCTTGCCCATTGGACTGTGGATGTGCAATTGAAGCGAGATCAAGCCGGATATGTTCTCTCTGACCAAACTACTTCATAACTTCTCTCGACAAATTAGTGCCATTGTGAGTAATAATGTTGTCAGGATATTTGAAACGATAGATTACCTTCTTCAGAAACTTGACTGTTGTTGCGGCATCACAATTGCTGACTGTGTTGGGAATATAACCCCGCGATGTGACCCGACCCTTGTCAGGATATTTGAAACGATAGATTACCTTCTTCAGAAACTTGACTGTTGTTGCGGCATCACAATTGCTGACTGTGTTGAGAATATAACCCCGCGGTATGACCCGCCCAGGAGGGGCCGGGTCACACCATTGGCGACTCTACATGAAGAAGGCCTAGGTAGAACTAAGATGAGATGTGAAGATTGGTGGTGGCTTACAAGGTGGGCTTGTTGACGGCCCAAGACCCAGTGATCTACCAAGACCCAGATGGTGTGAGCCGCCATGATGGCGACTTGTCCTGCAAGGCAAGGTGACTTAGAAATTACGTCGATCACGTTGTGTGATCTGACCTGGACTCTTGTAAGCCTCAGGGTCTCGACCTGTGTATATAAAGGTGAGACCCTACGGCGGGTTAAGATTAAGAGATAATTGATCGATAGCTAGGTCAAACATGATCGCTCCCTTGTAATCGAAACTCAAGTAATACACCTAGAAGAATGACGTAGGCTTTTACCTTGTTGTGAGGGGCCGAACCTGGGTAAACCTCTGCGTCCTTTGTCTCGTTCAACCCCTTCAGGCTAACTACGTTGCGATGACTCCACACCTAAGTACTTTCACAAGGGAATCTGCCATGTTAAATTCACGACAGTTGGCGTCCACCGTGGGGCTACAGCACGGTGGTTTTGAGTTCTTGAAGTGCAACTTCTCAGGGACCAGAGGATACGCCATGGGCTCGATGGCTAAGAGTCGCTGCGGCAAGATCTACATCAACGACTCTGGCTGGAGCCCTGAGGCCGACTCAATCGAGTACGGGTACCGGGTCCACTTCAGCGGAGTTCACGTTTTCATCGGTGAGATCAGCGAGCCAGGGCCTGAGCCAGACATCTGCACCAACATCATCGAAACGGCTCAGCGTGCATGACCCGCCAAGGTTCAACCTGACCAGAAGCATGTCTTTGTTGGCTTTGTTCATGGGGTGGATCTTGAGGAAGGTTCTGCATCTGGTGGAGAGACATCCATCTATTCAGGTGAAGAGTCCTCGACCGGAGAGACTGAGTCAATCTATCAGCTTCTGGATGGCGGGCTTGGGGGCTATTCCGATGGTGACAGTATTCTGGACCCTTATGAGCCACTGAGCAGGGATGCCATTTTCATGGCTGCTACGCAACCGATGGTAAACTCATCAACAACCGCTGTTATGACATCTGGTTCGACTGCTGCCAAGATAGCTGGGGCGAGCGGCTCTGTTCGACCTCTGGCTCAGGTTTTATCTGAGATTTTGGGCGCCTTGGCGACTCTGTTAGCCTTGGAGGTGAGTCCAGCGAATCAAACACAACATAATGCGGAAATTGCAAATGTGCGAGATGAGGTGACCAAAGCCCAAGAGGATCTTTCCGCAGAGAACGTTAGGATGGAGACGGAGCAAGCTTCGATGGAGGCCGAGGCGCAGTGGATAAGAGCAGAAGCTTTCTGCCTAGTTTGCATCAGAATGCGTCCAATGTTGTTCTTCGGAGGAGGCACCAGAGCCGCCAGCCTTCGCAGTTTGAGGGGCGGAATCACCTAGGGCAGGAACGAGTAACCCGCCCGTTGTAACCCGGGCGGCTGAGGCTCCAGGGACCGGAGTAGCGGCCCAGCCTCGTGTACCAGACCCGCCTCACAGGGATCCAACCCACCTCAACGACTTCCAAAACCCTCTGGACGTTATTCTAATCCAGTGGATAACATGATAGCGGCAGCTACACGGCTGGCAGCTATCCCGACCGAAGGCGAGTCTCCAGCAGCAATAGAGACCCGGAACATGGTGGAGCTTCTTCAAACAGCTGTGGCACAACAGGTGGCTTATTTATACAGCCGTGGGCGTATTCATTCAACTCCCCGCCCAAGCCGAAGCTACATCCAGCATGTTGAGTCATGGGTGGTTTTCAGCAGCGAGCGATGTCGTAACCCGCCTCGTAATGATGACCCGCTGTCGGTGTCAAAACCGGCGGATCTCGGGTAGGGGGTCCCGAACTATGCGTCTAGGGCTAATGGTAATAGGAGGCGGGGGCCACGATGTTTACCTAGGTTTGGGCCCTCTCGATGGAGGTAATACCCTACTTCCTGCTTGATTGATCTTGATGATATGAGTATTACAAGAGTTGATCTACCACGAGATCGATGAGGCTAACCCTAGAAGTTAGCCTATGATTATGATTGTTGTTCTTGTCCTATGGACTAAACCTCTCCGGTTTATATAGACACCGGAGGGGGCTAGGGTTACACAGAGTCGGTTACAGAGAAGGAAATCTACATATCCGAATCGCCAAGCTTGCCTTGCACGCAAAGGAGAGTCCCATCCGGACATGGGACGAAGTCTTCAATCTTGTATCTTCATAGTCCAACAGCCCGGCCAAAGTATATAGTCCGGCTGTCCGAGGACCCCTTAATCGAGGACTCCCTCAGTAGCCCCTGAACCAGGCTTCAATGACGATTGAGTCTGGCGCGTAGATTGTCTTGGGCATTGCAAGGCGGGTTCCTTCTCCGAATACTCCAAAGTAGATCTTTAAACACAAGAATCATGTCCGACTCTGCAAAAACAAATTCCACATACCACCGTAGAGAGTATAATATATCACAGATCTAATCTACTGACAATTTATTTGTAGCGTGACACCACACCATGGCCCGGTCATTATTCGAACTGTTTTATTAGTCTGCCACAACACGATTTACGAGGCGGTTTCATTGGCACGTCTTGTCGAAGCAGAGATCGTGTCCCCTTATCACGGGATACTCATTAATACAGGTGCGGTAACCGAACCGAGCTGTTAGCATGGCGCTTTGGGAATAAGCGAGATTTAGGGCATGTGGGGAGGCGCATGATCTGCCTTTATAAATGGATAAGGATTCCCTTCTCACACCCACGCCTTCTGCTTCCCCTGCTCATCCATTCTCGAGCTCCAAAGCCCAAGCTTTCGCCTTCTCCACAAAAACACCCCAGACATGTCCGGTGCGGGAGGCAAGTGGATGGCCTCCTCCGTCAAGAAGGAAGACATCAAGAAACTCCGGGGGGGGGGGGATATTTGTCCAAGGACATCGCACATTGATAACCCACAAGTATAGGGGATCACAACAGTTTTTGAGGGTAGAGTATTCAACCAAAATTTATTGATTCGACACAAGGGGAGCGAAAGAATATTCTCAAGTATTAGCAGCTGAGTTGTCAATTCAACCACACCTGGAAACTTAGTATCTGCAGCAAGGTGTTTAGTGGCAAAGTAATATGATAGTGGTGGTAACGGTAACAAAAGTAAAGACAGTAAAACTAATGTTTTTGGTATTTTGTAGTGATTGTAACAGTAGCAACAGAAAAGTAAATAAGCGAGAACCAGTATATGGAAAACTCGTAGGCACCGGATCAATGATGGATAATTATGCCGGATGCGGTTCATCATGTAGCAGTCATAACATAGGGTGACACAGAACTAGCTCCAGTTCATCAATGTAATGTAGGCATGTATTCCGTATATAGTCATACATGCTTATGGAAAAGAACTTGCATGACATCTTTTGTCCTACCCTCCCGTGGCAGCGGGGTCCTATTGGAAACTAAGGGATATTAAGGCCTCCTTTTAATAGAGAACCGGAACAAAGCATTAGCACATAGTGAATACATGAACTCCTCAAACTATGGTCATCACCGGGAGTGGTCCCGATTATTGTCACTTCGGGGTTGCCGGATCATAACACATAGTAGGTGACTATAGACTTGCAAGATAGGATCAAGAACTCACATATATTCATGAAAACATAATAGGTTCAGATCTGAAATCATGGCACTCGGGCCCTAGTGACAAGCATTAAGCATAGCAAAGTCATAGCAACATCAATCTCAGAACATAATGGATACTAGGGATCAAACCCTAACAAAACTAACTCGATTACATGATAAATCTCATCCAACCCATCACCGTCCAGCAAGCCTACGATGGAATTACTCACGCACGGCGGTGAGCATCATGAAATTGGTGATGGAGGATGGTTGATGATGACGACGGCGACGAATCCCCCTCTCCGGAGCCCCGAACGGACTCCAGATCAGCCCTCCCGAGAGAGATTAGGGCTTGGCGGCGGCTCCGTATCGTAAAACGCGATGATTTCTTCTCTCTGATTTTTTTCTCCCCGAAAGCCAATATATGGAGTTGGAGTTGGCGTCGGAGGGCCACCAGGGGGCCCACGAGGTAGGGGGCGCGCCCAGGGGGCGCCCCCCACCCTCGTGGAGCAGGGTGTGGGCCCCCTGGTCTTCATCTTTTGCGAGGATTTTTCTTTATTTTTCTAAGATATTCCGTGGAGTTTCAGGACATTCCGAGAACTTTTATTTTCTGCACAAAAACAACACCATGGCAATTCTGCTGAAAACAACGTCAGTCTGGGTTAGTTCCATTCAAATCATACAAGTTAGAGTCCAAAACAAGGGCAAAAGTGTTTGGAAAAGTAGATACGACGGAGACGTATCAACTCCCCCAAGCTTAAACCCTTGTTTGTCCTCAAGCAATTCAGTTGACAAACTGAAAGAGAAAAAGAAAAACTTTTGCAAACTCTGCTTGCTCTTGTTGTTGTAAACATGAAAAGCCAGCAATCAAGTTTCAGCAAATATTATGAACTAACCATTCTCACAATAACACAAAGGTCTCACAATTACTCATATCAATAGCATAATCAGCTAGCGAGCTATAATAACAAAACTCGGATGCCAACACTTTCTCAAAATAATCATAACATGATATAACGGAATGGTATCTCGCTAGCCCTTTCTGAGACTACAAAACATAAATGCAGAGGACCTTCAAAGATCAAGGACTGACTAAACATTGTAATTCATGGTAAAAGAGATCCAGTCAAGTCATACCCAATATAAACCAATAATAATGAATGCAAATGACAGGGTGCTCTCCAGCGGGTGCTTTTTAATAAGAAGGATGATGACTCAACATAAAAGTAAATAGATAGGCCCTTCGCAGAGGGAAGCAGGGATTTGTAGAGGTGCCAGAGCTCGGTTTTAAAATAGAGATTGAATAACATTTTGAGCGGCATACTTTTGCTGTCAACGCAACAACTATGAGATGACGATATCTTCCATGCTAAACAAATTATAGGCGGTTCCCAAACAGAATGATAAAGTTTATACTCCCCTTCCTCCACAAGCATCAATCCATGGCTTGCTCGAAACAACGAGTGCCTCCAACATTCAACGGGTTCCAAGGGGAGTTTTGTATGCAATTATTTTGATTTAGTTTGCATAAAGCATGGGACTGGGCATCCCGGTGACCAGCCATTTTCTCGTGAATGAGGAGCGGAGTCCACTCCTCTTGAGAATAACCGCCTAACATGGAAGATAAGGGCAGCCCTAGTTGAAACATGAGCTGCTCGAGTATACAAAACAGAATTTCATTTGAAGGTTTGGAGTTTGGCACATACAAATTTACTTGGAACGGCAGGTAAATACCGCATATAGGAAGGTATAGTGGACTCGTATGGAACAACTTTGGGGTTTAAGGAGTTTGGATGCACAAGCAGTATTCCCGCTTAGTATAGGTGAAGGCTAGCAAAAGACTGGGAAGCGACCAACTGGGAGAGCGACAACAGTCGTAAACATGCATCAAAATTAATTTACACCGAATACAAGCATGAGTAGGATATAATCCACCATGAACATAAATATCATGAAGGCTATGTTGATTTGATTCAACTACATGCGTAAACATGTGCCAAGTCTAGTCACTCAATTCATTTAAAGGAGGATACCATCCCATCATACCACATCATAATCATTCTAATAGCATGTTGGCACACAAGGTAAACCATTATAACTCATAGCTAATCTAGCATGGCACAAGCAACTATAATCTCTAAATGTCATTGCAAATATGTTTACTTCATAATAGCTAACTCAGGAACAATGAATCATCATATTTACAAAAACAAGAGAGGTCGAGTTCATACCAGCTTTTCTCATCCCAATAAGTCCATCATATATCATCATTATTGCCTTTCACTTGCACGACCGAATGAAGTGTATAATAATAAGACTGCACGTGCATTGGACTAAGCTGGAATCTGCAAGCATTCAACTCAAGAGAGAAGACAAGTAATATGCTCTCTAAGTTAAAATAATCAATCATGCATATAAGAGCCACTTCAATAATTTAATCATGGTCTTCTCCTACTGACCCCCAAAGAAAAGAAAAGAAAAACTATTTACACGGGAAAGCTCCCTACAAACAAAAGAAGAACGGGAAATATTTTTGGGTTTTCCCTTTTTTTACTACTACAACAAAGAAATAAACTACTACTAATTTTTTTTGTTTTTCTTAAGGTTTATCAAACACACTAGAAGAAAGCAGGAAAAAGAAAATAAACTAGCATGGATATTACAGTGAAAGAGTATGAGCACCACATCTAGCAATGAGTGTGTGTGAACATGAATGTAATGTCGATGGGAAACACGCACTCCCCCAAGCTTAGGTTTTAGCCTAAGTTGGTCTATTGCCAGGGATGGCCTGGCGGATACCCGTAGGTGAAGCTGGGGTCATACTATGGCGAAGAAGGCTCTGGCTGCCATTGGCTGGCAACCTCCTCTGGATCCCAAGAATAAACAGATAGTCATGGAGGCTCATCTTGTGGCTCTGGTTCCGGGGTGGGTGCAGGATTCCGATAGGCTTGAATGGCCGCCCACGGAACGATGAGAGGACCTGCAGACAAGTTAAACAAAGAGGGAGCAGGCAAAGTAATAATCTCAGGGTGATGTTTATCAAAGTACAATTTATATTTAAGTTCCCCTTCACGACTCTTAATAAGAAAATCATGCGCTAGCATACTCCTATAATCTAAATAAGCACGAGGCAGCGATGTTTCCTCTTCCTCCTCATGCCTAATAGGTATTTCAAAATGTTCAGCCAGGCGTGAGGCATAAATACCTCCAAAGATGGGGCCTTTAGTACGGTTCAGACTTAACCGCCTAACAACAATCCCACCCATACTAACAGAGTTACTTCGATATAAACCATGGAACAAAATGATAACATCAGGGATACTAAGGTTTCCACAGTTTCCGCGACCTATCAGGCAACGACTAGCAAATAAGGCAAAGTATCGTAAAACAGGAAAATGTATGCTAGTGATTCTTGCATGAGAAACCTTCCTAGTTTCTCCCACCGTGATAGTGTTAATAAAAGCTTCTACTTCATTACGGTGTGATTCATCCAAGGTGCCCTCAAAAGGTATTTTGCATACCCCGCAAAATTCAGCTAATGGCATCCTCTTAACAACGTCATATAAATGAAATTCTACCGACGGAGGTGAACTCCTAGGGAAAAAGTAGAAATTTTGCACAAAAGTATTTGTGAGTAAGAGATACTGATGACGTTGGTCACGGAGGAAATCGGTGAGGCCAGCATTCTCAGTTAATAAATAGAAATCTTCATAAATCCCGGCTCTCCTCATGAAGTCATCAGAAGGCCATTCACACGGCCGGACCTCCGCGGTGCGAGGCAAATTAAATTTGGGCTTCTGTTCTTCTTCCTTTTGCTTTTCCTTAGTGCTTCGGCTCAACGAGCCCCTCAAAAATCTCTTCATTAATTCTGAAACAATCTGAAATTTTTAGTAACTTCAAATAAAAGTGAACCAACTTCAATAAAATTGATAGCAACAACTCCTACAAGTGCCTAGAGCCCATATAAAGCATTGGAACTACTTGGAACCATATAAATTTGACATGCAAGCTCAAGAACATGGTCACCTATGCAGCACAAATTTGCAATGAATAAAGCACTAGAACAAAAACTAATTGGACCAATGGAGGAGTCACATACCAAGGAACAATCTCCCCAAGTAGTTTTGCGAGAGGTGCTTTGAGCAAGGAGATCGAAAATCACATCAACGGGGGCTGGAACTCGTGCTTGAGTTGGTTTTTCGTGTTTGTGTGAGACAAAGGAAGAAGATGGGTGCAGGAATAAGTGGAGGAGGGCCACCGTGGGCCCACGAGGCAGGGGGCGCGCCCAGGGGGTAGGGCGCGCCCTCCACCCTCGTGGCCAGGTGGCAGCTCCCCCCGCGGTGATTTTTGCACAGTAAATTCTTAAATATTCCTGAAAAAATCATATTAAATTGGCATGGCATTCTGAGGACTTTTATTTTTGGGATATTTTTATATTGAGCGGATAAGTCAGGAGACAGACAGAAAAATACTATTTTACTTTATTTCTACTAAATAACAGAAAATATAAAGAGGGTACAGAAGGTTGTGCTTCTAGTTTCATCCATCTCGTGATCATCAAAATGAATCCACTAACAAGGTTGATCAAGTCTTGTTAACGAGCTCATTCCGATTAACACGGAACCGGAGAAATTTCGAATAGCACTAAGTTACCTCAACGGGGATATGAAAATCCCCAACAATGAGTATATCATACTTTTTCTTGACAGTAGGGAGAGGAATTCAAAACCTCCAAATATAATCGATGGAATTTTTCCAATAGAGTTGATACTATAAACTTGAGGTTGTTTCCTCGGAAAGTGTACCGTGTGCTCATTGCCATTAACATGAAAAGTGACATTGCCTTTGGTGCAATCAATAACGGCCCTTGCAGTATTAAGGAAAGGTCTTCCAAGAATAATAGACATACTATCATCCTCAGGAATATCAAGAATAACAAAGTCCATTAAAATAGTAACATTTGCAACCACAACAGGCACATCCTCACAAATACCGACAGGTATAGCAGTTGATTTATCAGCCATTTGCAAAGATATTTCAGTAGGTGTCAACTTATTCAAGTCAAGTCTACGATATAAAGAGAGAGGCATAACACTAACACCGGCTCCAAGATCACATAAAGCAGTTTTAACATAATTTCTCTTAATGGAGCATGGTATAGTAGGTACTCCGGGATCTCCAAGTTTCTTTGGTATTCCACCCTTAAAAGTATAATTAGCAAGCATGGTGGAAATTTCAGCTTCAGGTATCTTTCTTTTATTAGTAATAATATCCTTCATATACTTAGAATAACGATTTATTTTGAGCACATCAGTTAATCGCATACGCAAAAAGATGGGTCTAATCATTTCAGCAAAGCGCTCAAAATCCTCATCATCCTTTTTCTTGGATGGTTTCGGAGGAAAAGGCATGGGTTTATGAACCCATGGTTCCCTTTCTTTAACATGTTTCCTAGCAACGAAATCTCTTTTATCATAACGTTGATTCCTTGATTGGGAGTTATCAAGATCAACATCAGGTTCAACTTCTACATCTTTATCATTACTAGGTTGAGCATCAACATGAACATTATCATTAACATTATCACTAGGTTCATGTTCATCACCTGATTGTGTTTCAGCATCAGAAATAGAAATATCATTTGGATTCTCAGGTGGCTCAGCGATAGGTTCACTAGAAGTTTGCAAAGTCCTATCATTTTTCTTTTTCTTCTTTTAGAAGAACTAGGTACATCAATATCATTTCTCTGAGAATCTTGCTCGATTCTCTTAGGGTGGCCTTCAGGATACAAAGGTTCCTGAGTCATTCTACCGGTTCTAGTAGCCACTCTAACAGCATAATCATTTTTCTTACTATTCATTTCATCAAGCACTTCTTTCTGAGCTTTAAGTACTTGTTCTACTTGAGTGGTAACCATAGAAGCATGTTTGCTAACAAGTTTAAGTTCACCTCTAATATCAGCCATATAATCACCCAAGCGTTTAATCATATAAGCATTCTGTTTTAATTGTCTACCAAAATAAGCATTAAAGTCATCTTGCTTAAACATAAAGTTCATCAAACTCATCCAAGCACTGACTAGCAATTTTAGTAGGAGGGACTTCAGCTTTATCATATCTATAGAGAGAATTTACCTTTACTACCTGTGTCGGGATATCGGGAGGTTCTTCATTAAATAAGTAATTGAGATCATATACTTCTTCAACAGGCGGTAAATTAAGACCATGTATTTCTTCAATAGGAGGTAAATTCTTAACATCTTCAGCTTTAATACCTTTTTCTTTCATAGATTTCTTTGCCTCTTGCATATCTTCGGGACTAAGAAATAGAACACCTCTCTTCTTCGGAGTTGGTTTAGGAATAGGCTCAGTAATTGGCTCAGGAACTGGCTCAGGAGGTAGCTCGGGAGGTGCCCAATTATTTTCATTAGCCAACATATTATTCAATAGAATTTCAGCGTCATCCGGTGTTCTTTCCCTGAAAAGAGAACCAACACAACTATCCAGGTAATCTCTGGAAGCATCAGTTAGTCCATTATAAAAGATATCAAATATTTCAGGTTTCTTAAGAGGATGATCAGGCAAAGCATTAAGTAACTTGAGAAGCCTCCCCCAAGCTTGTGGGAGACTCTCTTCTTCAATTTGCACAAAATTGTATATTTCCCTCAAAGCAGCTTGTTTCTTATGAGCAGGGAAATATTTAGCAGAGAAGTAATAAATCATATCCTGGGGACTTTGCACACAATCAGGATCAAGAGAATTTTACCATATCTTAGCATCACCCTTTAACGAGAACGAAAATATTTTGAGTAAATAAAGATAGCGCGATCTCTCATTATTAGTAAACAGGGCAGCTATATCATTTAACTTAGTAAGATGTGCCACAACAGTTTCAGATTCATAGCCATAAAAAGGATCAGATTCAACCAAAGTAATTATATTGGGATCAGCAGAAAAATCATAATAGTCCTGATCAGGAACACAGATAGGTGAAGTAGCAAAAGCAGGGTCGGGTTTCATTCTACCTCTAAAAGATTCTTTACTCCATTTAATTAGCAACCTCTTAAGTTCACGTCTATCCTGGCAAGAAAAAATAGCTGCAGAAGATTCAGCATCAAAAAGATAACCCTCAGGAATAGAAGGCATAGGTTCATCGTCACTAACATCATCGTGTTCAGGTGTAATAATTTCTCTTTCTCTAGACCTAGCAATTTGCTCATCAAGAAATTCACCAAGGGGAATAGTAGTATCAAGCATAGAAGTGGTTTCATCACAAGTATCATGCATAGCAGAAGTGACATCATCAATAACATGCAACATATCAGAATTCATAGCAGTAGCAGGTTTATGTGTCACAAGCTTACTTATAACAGAAGGAGAATCTAGTGCAAGGCTAGATGGCTGTTCCTTACCTCCCCTCGTAGTTGAGGGCAAAATCTTGGTCTTAGCGTCTTTCAAGTTCTTCATAGTGTCCAGCAGATATAAATCCAAGTGACTCAAAGAATAGAGCTATGCTCCCCGGCAACGGCGCCAGAAAAAGATCTTGATAACCCACAAGTATAGGGGATCGCAACAGTTTTCGAGGGTAGAGTATTCAACCCAAATTTGTTGATTCGACACAAGGGGAGCGAAAGAATATTCTCAAGTATTAGCAGCTGAGTTGTGAATTCAACCACACCTGGAAACTTAGTATCTGCAGCAAGGTGTTTAGTATCAAAGTAATATGATAGTGGTGGTAAAGGTAACAAAAGTAAAGACAGTAAAAGTAATGTTTTTGGTATTTTGTAGTGATTGTAACAGTAGCAACAGAAAAGTAAATAAGCGAGAACCAGTATATGGAAAACTCGTAGGCACCGGATCAATGATGGATAATTATGTAGGATGTGGTTCATCATGTAGCAGTCATAACATAGGGTGACACAGAACTAGCTCCAGTTCATCAATGTAATGTAGGCATGTATTCCGTATATAGTCATATGTGCTTATGGAAAAGAACTTGCATGACAGCTTTTGTCCTACCCTCCCGTGCCAGCTGGGTCCTATTGGAAACTAAGGGATATTAAGGCCTCCTTTTAATAGAGAACCGGAACAAAGCATTAGCACATAGTGAATACATGAACTCCTCAAACTATGGTCATCACCGGGAGTCGTCCCGATTATTGTCACTTCGGGGTTGCCGGATCATAACACATAGTAGGTGACTATAGACTTGCAAGATAGGACCAAGAACTCACATATATTCATGAAAACATAAAAGGTTCAGATCTGAAATCATGGCACTCGGGCCCTAGTGACAAGCATTAAGCATAGCAAAGTCATAGCAACATCAATCTCAGAACATAATGGATACTAGGGATCAAACCGTAACAAAACTAACTTGATTACATGATAAATCTCATCCAACCATCACCGTCCAGCAAGCCTATGATGGAATTACTCATGCACGGCGGTGATCATCATGAAATTGGTGATGGAGGATGGTTGATGATGATGACGGCGACGAATCCCCCTCTCCGGAGCCTTGAACGGACTCCAGATCAGCCCTCCCGAGAGAGATTAGGGCTTGGCGGCGGCTCAGTATCATAAAACGCGATGATTTCTTCTCTCTGATTTTTTTCCTCCCCAAAAGCCAATATATGGAGTTGGAGTTGGCGTCGGAGGGCCACCAGGGGGCCCACGAGGTAGGGGGGCGCGCCCAGGGGGGGGGGGTGGGGGCGCCCCCCACCCTCATGAGCAGGGTGTGGGCCCCCTGGTCTTCATCTTTTGTGAGGATTTTTCTTTAATTATCCTAAGATATTCCGTGGAGTTTCAGGTTGTTCCGAGAACTTTTATTTTCTGCACAAAAACAACACCATGGCAATTTTGCTGAAAATAGCGTCAGTCCGGGTTAGTTCCATTCAAATCTTACAAGTTAGAGTCCAAAACAAGGGCAAAAGTGTTTGGAAAAGTAGATATGACGGAGACGTATCACGCATCGGCTTCCGGCCAAGGGGCAGGTCATCCCTACCCCAGAGCCCCAGGAAAGGGTGGTATTCCTCTCCTATTTTGTCCGCGGGCTGGGATTCCACCTACACCCGTTCGTCCGCAGACTAATGTTCTATTATGGTCTAGATTTCCATGATTTGGCCCCCAACTCCATCCTCAACATCTCGGCATTTATTGTCGTGTGCGAGGCCTTTCTCCGAATCCCACCTCACTTCAGCCTATGACTGAAGACCTTCAATGTGAAGCCAAAAGTGGTGAGCGGCCAACAAGCGGATTGCGGAGGCGCCATGGTGGGTAATATGCCCAAGGTCACCTAGCTCGAAGGCTCTTTTGTGGAGACCATAAAGGGGTGGCAATCGGGGTGGTTCTACATCACCGAGCCGCGCGACACTAACTGGGCGGCGACCCCAGAATTTAGATCCGGCGTTCCCATGTGGCTCGCCTCCTGGAAGGAGAAGGGCCTATCCTGGGGCTCAGCGGAAGAACTGACCGGACTCCAGACATGTGTCCGAAACATGGTGAGCAAGAAAATCAAGCTCGTCAATGTGATCCAAGTCATGCTCTTCCGCGGGATCCTTCCGTGCCAGAGACGGGTTTACAATTTGTGGGAGTTCGACCCGGCCGAATACCAGATGCTGAAAGAGCTCTTTGACTCGACGCACGAAGACATCTGGAAGGTGTTGTTCAAGGCCGGCGAGCTACCACCGCCCACGACCGAAGACCGCGGGCTCAGCGCAAAACGCCAAGCTAATCCGGTGAGCTATCATATTCGCGAGACATGCCCTTTTACTATCATGCCTACAGGAGGAACCTAAGCCTCCATACCAATCTTTCAGGATTGGGTAGCGGTGGCGTAAAGGATCGACTGTTCGGCCCCGCAACCTGAGGATACATAATCACCTCTCCTGACAAGGATGTTATTTCCGGCACCCTATGAGGTGCTGGAGAAGAAGGCCAAGAAGGCGACTACGGGGACTAGAGATGGTCTCCGGCGAAAGTGTGCCTCGGACATGACATCCGAGGACACCAAGGCAAGCTCCTCCACCGAAGACGACGAGGAGGAGGAGGAAATTCGTCCCCCACCTACTGGGGGAGGAAGAGGAAGGTCTCCACACACGGGAAGGCCGACACGTCTAAGAAGGGAAAGACTTCCCTTCCGGACTACCCTGCCGCGGCTACTAACAGCATTGAGGAGTGGGACCCCAGGGTCAAGCTCCTAGCCAAATCGTAAGTATCCGGACATACTAGCATGCCAGATCTATTTCTTTTATCGCGTCTTACCGTACCAGTCATGTTCCTGCAGTCCGGCCAAGTCCAACATCGAGATATCCTCCTCTTCGGAGGGATCGTTGGACCCAACGGCGATGAATAGCAAGTCTCTTTCGACAGCTTCCTCCCCCAAGGGTGCGGACAATACCGAGGTGTTGTGTCAAAGGATGTCGGGCCAAGGGGAGACCGTTCTGGAGACACCGGAGGGTGAGACCCCGGTGACCGAACATTCGGGGGGCAAGGTCCCCATGGACACCGAGTTTAGGGGCCACAGCCAGTTTGGCCCCAAGATGAATTCAGCTCCGGAAAACCAAAAGGTTCCGGACTCGGGAAAGAGGGCCGCCCCTAGCAAGGGGAGCGAGCTGTCTGTACCGATGACCTCCGTCCATCCGGAGGCACCAGACAGGTTGCTGGAAGCACTTCGCGGCGCTACCATTGATGAAGAACACCATACTCTGATGAGTATGGTGATTAAGAAGGTTTAGTCCGTCAAAAGCGGACTGACAGAAGCCTGCGCTAGTGTCACGCCCAAGATGCGACCCTATCCAAAAGGAACTCAAAGGTCCCACCAAGGATAGAAGCGCATGTTGAAGATGCTTTTGCAAGGTGGATATCATTACATCAACATTACATAATAGATAGGGATACATACAAAAGGCATACAATGCCACACGAATACAACATCATCTTACATAAGAGCACCATCCGACTACGGATGAAGCACAAACAGAAACTCAAACGACATCCACCCTGCTAGCCCAGGTTGCCGACCTGACACCTATCATCTGATCGAAGAAGAAGCAGAAGAAGAACTCCAAAACAAGCAAACATCACTCTCGCGTCATGAACATCGCATAACCTGTACCTGGAACTGTTGTTGTAGTAATCTATGAGCCACGAGGACTCAGCAATCCCATTAGCATGGGTATCAAGACTAGCAAAGCTTAATGGGAATGGAAAGGATAAGTGGTGAGGTTGCAGCAGCGACTAAGCATATATGGTGGCTAACATACGCAAATAAGAGCGAGAAGAGAGCAAGCGGAACGGTCGTGAAGCTGGCAACGATCAAGAAGTGATCCTGAACTCCTACTTACGTCAAACATAACCCAAAACCGTGTTCACTTCCCGGACTCCACCGAAAAGAGACCATCACGGCTACACACGCGGTTGATGCGTTTTAATTCGGATCTGGTGTCAAGTTATCTACAACCGGACATTAACAAATTCACATCTGCCCATAACCGCGGGCACGGCTTTTGAAAGTTTATACCCTGCAGGGGTGTCCCAACTTAGCCCATGATAAGCTCTCGCGATCAACGAAGGATATACCTTCTCCCAGGAAGACCCGATCAGACTCGGAATCTCGGTTTACAAGACATTTCGACAATGGTAAAACAAGACCAGCAAAGCCGCCCGATGTGCCGACAAATCCCGATAGGAGCTGCACATATCTCGTTCTCAGGGCAACACCGGATGAGACTAGCTACGAGTAAAACCATACTTCGAGTTTCCCCGAGGTGGCCCCACAGGCAGCTCGGTTCGGACCAACACTCGAAGGAGCACTAGCCCCGGGGGGGGGGGGGGGGGCTAAAATAAAGATGACCCTCGGGCTCCGGAAACCCAAGGGAAAAAAGGGATAGGTGAGGAAAATGGTAAAACCAAGGTTGGGCCTTGCTGGAGGAGTTTTATTCAAAGCGAACTGTTAAGGGGGTCCCATAAATCACCCAACCGCGTAAGGAACGCAAAATCCGGGAACATAACACGGGTATGACGGAAACTAGGGCGGCAAGAGTGGAACAAAAAGCCAGGCATACGGCCGAGTCTTCCACCCTTTACCAAGTATATAGATGCATTAATTAAATAAGAGATATTATGATATCCCAACATAATCCTGTCCATCATGGGGCAATCTTCAACTTCACCTGCAACTAACAACGCTATAAGAGGGGCTGAGCAAAGCAGTAACATAGCCAAACAATGGTTTGTTGGGAAGGGTGTAAAGGTTAGAGGCTGACATGGCAATTTGGGAGGCTTGAAGAGCAATTAATAGGTAGCGCAGCAAAGCGATAGAACGAAGCAACTAGCATAGCAATGATAGTAGTGAGATCCAGGGTAGCGGTCATCTTGCCTGAAATCCCGCAAGGAAGAAGAACGAGTCCATGAAGAAGATGAAGCCACGAAGACGAACCAAGATTAGACGAACGAATCCTCACGACCGCAACGAAACGGGAACTATCGAGAAGAAGCAGACAACATGGTAAACACACCACACATAGACAAGACATGATGCACAACCAAGCATGATGCATGACAAGGCTACATGAAGCTACTCATGGCAAGAGATGATGCATACAAGAGCAACACATCAACGCAAGTTTAAATGAGGCCGGAAACAACATATAACAATTCCGGTAAGTCCTCATATGCAAGTTTCGAAATTGGTCCAGATCTGAATAAACCTTATGTTCAAGTTGTTAAACAGCAAGTTAAGATGCACCAAGATGATCTACACGAGATTCTAGTCAAGTTACATATAAAGTTCATTAGATTTGGAGCTACGGCCTAGAAGGTATGAGCAAAACAAGTTAAACATTGCATTGATGCAAAATGCATTCAAACATCAAGCAAACACCTCAAAACAAGGATGCAACAAGGTAAAATGGAACTAAATGCAATTCTAAGCAAGTTTCACATAGAGCACACTCAAAACAGAGCAACGATTCAACACACACACATGAAACAAGTTATAACAACAATCTATCCAAAACAACAACTAGGCATATTGCAAGCATCAAAACATCATGCTACAACACCCCAACATGAGAACAAAAGGCATGCACATGATTTACAAATGAAGCTTAACAAACATGAACACTGAGCTATCTCCAGAAATCACTAGAACATGCTCAAAAACACATGGCAAGATTGCAAATAACAACAGTTTACAGGCTTAGCAAAAATAACATCAGGTTGCAATGTTTAGAGCTATCAAACAACATGCTACAGGAACTTATCATAGAAACTTAAGGCATGTCATGATACTACTAAATGCATAGAACAAAAGTCCTTTACTGACCATGAGCCAAAAAGGATCATAAGATATGATGGTACCCATGTAAACATGGCAAAAGATATGACATATTCAAGCATGGCAGGAACAACGATAAGTAGGCATGCTGGTGAGCCGGTACCACTTACCACAGAGAAATAAATGGCATGACAAGGCAACCAGCAGTAAGGTGACATGTTTATAAAGCTAAGCATGGCAATAACAAGTTCATAGGGTGCATGGATCACTAGAAAAGCACATGGCAAAACTGAACTTAATGTTAACAGGCTTACAGCAATATTATTTAGCAACTTTAGAGCCTGATACGAACAATTTACAGCAAGCTATAAATGCAACCAGGGGCAGGAATGGATAGAGTATAACATGTATAACAAAACATCCTTAGTGAACATCTCCAGATTATGCATAAAAAAACTTGTAGCAGCAGGTTTACATATCATCATGAAATAACATATTCAGCCTGGCAAAACAGCAACAACAAGTACCCTATTTAACAAGCTTGATGTACTCACTACACAACTCACAAAAATACATGGATGGCACCCCTGTAAAGATGGAATGACATAGTTCAAAATACATGTAGAGATCATGCTCATAGGATGCACACATCAAATGCAACAAAAATAACAAATCATCAAGTTCTGTTAACAGACAACAATTAACATCATATAGCACTCTTGCAACGATGATAATGGCATCAAGATGATCTCAAACAAGCATGGCAGAATGGAATTGAATGAAGAGCATCTCATGATGAACATTTCGGTATATTATGCACGCAGAATAGAGCAGTATGCTAGGAGATATGGCACGACAAAGATGAGCACATGATGCAAAATTACTGGGACTTAGCAGTTCTGAAAAAAAACGGACGAGCGAAGGAAAGCTAAAATGCGACCGGGGCGGGATTTAGGCGGGGCTCACCATGGGCTTCGGCCCAGAGAGAAGGGAGAGGTGGATCGGGCCGGCACGGAGCAGGCCGGCGGGGTCGGGCCGCGGGGCCCACGTGGCCGGTGGCGCCTGTCGTCGTCTTTACCGAACGGGGACGAGGCCGGCGGCGCCGGCAACCAACGGCGACAGAGGGCGGCGGGTCTCGGCGATGGGGTGCGGAGGTGGCCAGATCCGGCGAGGGGAGGCCGGATCCGGGCGTCGGGAGCCCATTCCCGGCGACGGAACGGGGCGGGGAGCTCCGGTGGCGGAGCTGGAGGCACAGAGGAGATTGGCTGCGGGCGGCGGCGCGGGCTTCGTCCGGTCCGGGACGGACATGTCCGGCGGGCGAGAGGGGAAAAGATCTAGGGTTTGGGGGGATTCATCCGCGAATTTCGGGGGGAGGCACATTTATAGGTAGAGGGAGCTAGGAGAGTCCAAATGGGGTGCGGTTTTCGCCCACACGATCGTGATCGAACGACCGAGAGCATGGAGGGGGTTTGGATGGGCTCATGGGCTGTTTTGGTGGGGTGTTGGGCTGCAAACAAAAGAGGCTTTTACAGTTCCCCAGTTAACCGTTGGAGTATCAAACGGACTCCAAATGGCACGAAACTTGACAGGCGGTCTACCGGTGCTATACCAAGGTCGCTTGGCAAACCTCGGACCATTCCGAGAAAGTTTAACACCCGCTCATAACAGGAGACAAAAGGGGGACGCCGGAGGACATAGGAGTGTCAGATTGCAAAACGGACAACGAGGAAAATGCTTGGATGCATGAGACGAACACGTATGCAAAATGAGATGCACATGATAACATGGAAAAATGCAACACGCAAGGAAATGACATGGCAATGACGGCGAATAACTGGATGACACCTGGCGCATCGAATCCGGGGCGTTACAACACTCCTCCACTAACAAGAGATCTCGTCCCGAGATCATAGGAACCGATACGGAAGAGAAAAAGGAAGAGGTGAAGTAAGAACGCAAGAGAAAATACAAGAATTGAGAGCACTCAAGAAGAAGAGAGGAACGACGAGAATGACGAGAATCGAATGCTCACGGAAACAGATAGACTACGAAACCACTCTGGTTAGAACGAGATAAGAAACGAATAAGACTGAAAGGATTTAGGCAGCACTCCGTCTGAAACATGGAGGGATAGAACACGAACTTGAGAGGATGGAATGATACTTGATGAGAGGAACAACACAAAACCTCCGGAAGAATTAAAATAGTGGATTGAAAAGAACGGATAAGAGAAGAACAACTTCCACCACGAATGAATTTGATAGCATCCTTAGAAGAAAGGTTAGAACGGAGTTGTTGAGAAAATCAACAACGAAAAGAAAAAGCTTGTTGTGGTCTTATGGTAACATCTCAAGATCATAAGTAGATAACCGGCCACAAATGGAAATGATTAGATTGCTGAGAAGAACGGATAAATGCAAAACTCCACTTCAAAAGAATATGGAGAATTAATTGCACTTCGATGGCAAGAAGGAAAGATACTTGAGCTCCTCCAAAGAATCTTGATGAACAATTGAAGAATGAATTAAATCATGAAGAACCACCATGAAGAACTCCGTTGACAAAAGGATGATGAGATAGAATGAAGGAAAAGAATAAGGTGAGCCTTGCAGTGATTTAAATGGGGGTTCCGATGACATGGCCGAGGAAATTTGAACTCCGGAAAAGAAAAGATGAAAACACTTGGAACTATAATTTATTCATCAAGAACAAACTCCGAAGGAAGGGATTACTCACTTGGATGAAATAAGAATAAGATTTATTGTATGCTTATCCTTCGTCAAAATAAATTGATGACAAGTAATGGATTTAGCATACTACTTATTCTTCTTGAAAGGATTAAGGGGGGGGGGGTATAGCACAAAACTTGAGAAAGTCTTCATGAACCACCGGTAGGATTGAAAAGAACGAATGAAATAATATGATAAGAACGGAAAAGGAATCCGAAGGAACCACCGAAAAAAATTAGAAGAAATACTGATGAAAGAGAATGAATCACCGGGAAGAATTAGAAGAACAAATATGCTTGAGGGGATTTAGATGCAAGAGAACGAGAAGAACTCGAGCTGATTAAAGAACATTTGAACAAAGCGCCGGGATAAATAGAGAATGATAACTGGAATGATGGCCTCCGGTGAAAAGAAATGGAAAAACAACTCCTAACTTACTCCGGATGGTTAAGAAAAGGAATATCTGACAATTGGAATAATTCGATAGGATAACAAGAAGCTGGAACCCCGAATATTCGAGAGAATGAGCATGATTTAGAGGAAAAACTCTTCTTTGATCTTCAATCTTGGAAAAACCTCCGACTAATGAAATTCATTCTTACGTCAAACTCTGAAAAGAATTTGGAATAGCTCCGGAATAATTAAGAGTCAGGTAAGATCCTGGGAAAAGACCTGTGGGTTAGGGCCCACTAAAGAGAAAAACACCGTTGGAAAGGATTGTTGAAGAGGAGATGATGCACCGGAACAATTGAAATATTTGAATGAGGTGACAACCTCGAATTAATTGGAATACAGACGAATCTCCTGAGATGTCTTCCGAACTTCGGAATGATTGAATGGCGAGAGGCAAACGAGCAAGGAAAACACTTGATCCAAGGAAAAGAATGTGATCAACCCGAAAAAATTTGAATTGAGTCCACTAGAGAAGAGATGAACAATGTCGAACAAAACGAGAATTCATCGGTTGAAATAATTGACGAAAGACTGAAGAGGCACCACACGAATAAGATAGATGGTCGAGAGAGACTCAGACTCCAGGAACAAAAGGGATGGAGGGCGGGAGAAATAGATGCAACTGGAACGACGAATAATTGAATAGAGAAACGCCGGTTGAAATGATTGAGGAGAGAGTGCAAAAACTTCGCATGAGTAGGATGGATACTCGATTACGGACTCCGGCTCCAAGAAGAAAAGGGAGGGTGGGTGGGAAAAGAAAACAACTGAGGATTGAACTCAATGATGAAGAGGCTCGAGTCAACTTGACAAGAAAAGCACCGGCTGAAAAGAGATGAGAACCAACGACCGAAAAACCAACTACGTGATCCTAAAGAAAGATTTGAAGGGGAAGAGAAGTAATTCAAAACACCTACTTCATGATTCCTTACCAGAGCGACGATGGGGCTGAGGAGTAAAAAGAATTCCTACTCTCCGAAAACAGTTTTCTTCTAGACTCGACATCGGCCAAACTACACGATCAATCAAGGGGGCTCCTAGGGTCGGTCGAGGCTCTGATACCAACTTGTCATGCCCAAGATGTGACCCTATCCTAAAGGAACTCGAAGGTCCCACCAAGGATAGAAGCACATCTTGAAGACGCTTTTGCAAGGTGGATATCATTACATGAACATTACATAATAGATAGGGATACATACAAAAGGCATACAATGCCACACGAATACAACATTATCTTACATAAGAGCACCATCCGACTATGGATGAAGCACAAACAGAAACTCAAACGACATCCACCCTGCTAGCCCAGGCTGCCGACCTGGCACCCATCCCTTGATCAAAGAAGAAGCAGAAGAAGAACTCCAAAACAAGCAAACATCGCTCTCGTGTCATGAACATCGCATAACATGTACCTGCAACTGTTGTTGTAGTAATCTATGAGCCACGAGGACTCAGCAATCCCATTAGCATGGGTATCAAGACTAGCAAAGCTTAATGGGAATGGAAAGGATAAGTGGTGAGGTTGCAACAGCGACTAAGCATATATGGTGGCTAACATACACAAATAAGAGCGAGAAGAGACCAAGCGGAACGGTCATGAAGCTAGTGATGATCAAGAAGTGATCCTGAACTCCTACTTAAGTCAAACATAACCCAAAACCGTGTTCACTTACCGGACTCCACCGAAAAGAGACCATCACGGCTACACACGCGGTTGATGCGTTTTAATTCGGATCTGGTGTCAAGTTATCTACAACCGGACATTAACAAATTCCCATCTGCCCCACGGCTTTCGAAAGTTTATACCCTGCAGGGGTGTCCCAACTTAGCCCATGATAAGCTCTCGCGATCAACGAAGGATATACCTTCTCCCAGGAAGACCCGATCGGACTCGGAATCCCGGTTTACAAGACATTTCAACAATGTTAAAACAAGACCAGCAAAGCCGTCCGATGTGCCGACAAATCCCGATAGGAGCTGCACATATCTCGTTCTCAGGGCAACACCGGATGAGACTAGCTACGAGTAAAACCAGACTTCGAGTTTCCCCGAGGTGGACCCGCAGGCAGCTCGGTTCGGACCAAACTCGAAGGAGCACTGGCCCGGGGGGGGGGGGGGGCTAAAATAAAGATGACCCTCGGGCTCCAGAAACCCAAGGGAAAAAAGGGCTAGGTGAGGCAAATGGTAAAACCAAGGTTGGGCCTTGCTGGAGGAGTTTTATTCAAAGCAAACTGTCAAGGGGGTCCCATAAATCACCCAACCGAGTAAGGAACACAAAATCCGGGAACATAACACTAGTATGATGGAAACTAGGGCGGCAAGAGTGGAACAAAAAGCCAGGCATACGACCGAGTCTTCCACCCTTTACCAAGTATATAGAAGCATTAATTAAATAAGAGATATTATGATATCCCAACATAATCCTGTCCATCATGGGGCAATCTTCAACTTCACCTGCAACTAACAACGCTATAAGAGGGGCTGAGCAAAAGCGGTAACATAGCCAAACAACGGTTTGCTGGGAAGGGTGAAAAGGTTAGAGGCTGACATGGCAATTTGGGAGGCTTGAAGAGCAATTGATAGGTAGCGCAGCA
The DNA here is from genome assembly GCF_018294505.1 of Triticum aestivum. Lineage (NCBI taxonomy): Eukaryota > Viridiplantae > Streptophyta > Magnoliopsida > Poales > Poaceae > Triticum > Triticum aestivum. The sequence goes on from NC_057798.1 coordinate 560,445,287, forward strand.
AAGCGAGAGAACGAAGCAACTAGCATAGTAATGATAGTAGTGAGATCCAGGCTAGCGGTCATCTTGCCTGAAATCCCGCAAGGAAGAAGAACGAGTCCATGAAGAAGATGAAGCCACGAAGACAAACCAAGCGTAGACGAACGAATCCTCATGATCGCAACGAAACGGGAACTATCGAGAAGAAGCACACAACATGGTAAACACACCACACATAGACAAGACATGATTCACAACCAAGCATGATGCATGACAAGGCTACATGAAGCTACTCATGGCAAGAGATGATGCATACAAGAGCAACACATCAAAGCAAGTTTAAATGAGGCCGGAAACAACATATAACAATTCCGGTAAGTCCTCATATGCAAGTTTCGAAATTGGTTCAGATCTGAATAAACCTTATGTTCAAGTTGTTAAACAGCAAGTTAAGATGCACCAAGATGATCTACACGAGATTCTAGTCAAGTTACATATAAAGTTCATTAGATTTGGAGCTACGGCCTAGAAGATATGAGCAAAACAAGTTAAACATTGCATTGATGCAAAATGCATTCAAACATCAAGCAAACACCTCAAAACAAGGATGCAACAAGGTAAAATGGAACTACGTGCAATTCTAAGAAAGTTTCACATAGAGCACACTCAAAACGGAGCCACGGTTCAACACACACACATGAAACAAGTTATAGCAACAACCTGTCTAAAACAGCAACTTGGCATATTGCAAGCATCAAAACATCATGCTACAGCACCCCAACATGAGAAAAAAAGGCATGGACATGATTTAAAAATGAAGCTTAACAAAACATGAACACTGAGCTATCTCCAGAAATCACTAGAACATGCTCAAAAGCACATGGCAAGATTGCAAATAACAACAGTTTACAGGCTTAGCAGAAATAACATCAGGTTGCAATGTTTAGAGCTATCAAACAACATGCTACAGGAACTTATCATAGAAACTTAAGGCATGGCATTATACTAATAAATTCATAGAACAAAAGTCCTTTGCTGACCATGAGCCAGAAAGGACCAGAAGATATGATGGCACCCATGTAAACATGGCAAAAGATATGACAGATTCAAACATGGCAGGAACAACGATAAGTAGGCATGTTGGTGAGCTTGTACCACTCACCACAGAGAAATACATGGCATGAAAAGGCAACCAGCAGTAAGGTGACATGTTTATGAAGCTAAGCATTGCAAGAACAAGTTCGTAGGGTGCATGGATCACTAGAAAAGCACATGGCAAAACTGAACTTAATGTTAACAGGCTGACAGCAATATTATTTAGCAAGTTTGGAGCATGATACGAACAATTTACAGCAAGCTATAAATGCAACCAGGGGCAGGAATGGATAGGGTATAACATGTATAACAAAACATACTTAGTGAACATCTCCAGATTATGCATAGAATGACTTGTAGCAGCAGGTTTACATATCATCATGAAATAACAGATTCAGCCTGGCAAAACAACAACAGCAAGTACCCTACTTAACAAGCTTGATGCACTCGCTACACAACTCACAAAAATACATGGATGGCATCCCTGTAAAGATGGAATGACATAGTTCAAAACACATGTAGAGCTCATGCTCATAGGATGCACACATCAAATGCAACAAAAATAACAAATCATCAAGTTCTGTTAACAGATAGCAGTTAACATCATATAGCACTCTTGCAACGATGATAATGGAATCAAGATGATCACAAACAAGCATGGCACAATGGAATTAAATGAAGAGCATCTCATGATGAACATTTCGGTATATTATGCACGCAAAACGGAGCAGTATGCTAGGAGATATGGCATGACAAAGATGAGCACATGATGCAAAATTACTGGGACTGCAGTTCTGAAAAAAACGGATGAGCGACGGAAACCTAAAATGCGACCGGGGCGGGATTTAGGCAGGGCTCAACATGGGCTTCGGCCCAGAGAGAAGGGAGAGGTGGATCGGGCCGGCACGGAGCAGGCCGGCGGGGTCGGGCCGCGGGACCCACGTGGCCGATGGCGCCTGTGGTTGTCTTTCCCGAACGGGGACAAGGCCGGCGGCGCCGGCAGCCAACGGCGATGGAGGGCAGCGGGTCTCGGCGATGGGGTGCGGAGGTGGCCAGATCCGGCGAGGGGAGGCCGGATCCGTGCGTCGGGAGCCCATTTCCGGCGCCGGAACGGGGCGGGGAGCTCCGGCGGCGGAGCTGGAGGCGCGGAGGAGATTGGCTGCGGGCGGCGGCGCGGGCTTCGTCCGGTCCGGGACGGACATGTCCGGCGGGCGAGAGGGGAAAAGATCTAGGGTTTGGGGGGATTCATCCGTGAATTTCGGGGGGAAGGCACATTTATAGGTAGAGGGAGCTAGGAGAGTCCAAATGGGGTGCGGTTTTCGCCCACACGATCGTGATCGAATGACCGAGAGCATGGAGGGGCTTTGGATGGGCTCATGGGCTGTTTTGGAGGGGTTTTGGGGTGCAAACAAAAGAGGCTTTTACGGTTCACCGGTTAACCGTTGGAGTATCAAACGGACTGCAAATGGCGCGAAACTTGACAGGCGGTCTACCAGTGCTATACCAAGGCCGCTCACAACAGGAGACAAAAGGGGGACGCCGGAGGACATAGGAGTGTCGGATTGCAAAACGGACAACGGGGAAAATGCTCGGATGCATGAGACGAACAGGTATGCAAAATGAATGCACGTGATGACATTGAAAAATGCAACACGCAAGCAAATGAAATAGCAATGATGGTGAATAACTGGATGACACCTGGCGCATCGAATCTGGGGCGTTACAACACTCCTCCACTAACAGGAGATCTCGTCCCGAGATCTTAGGAACCGAGACGGAAGAGAAAAAGGAAGAGGTGAAGTAAGAACAGAAGAGAAAAGACAAGAATCGAGAGCACTCGAGAAGAAGAGTGGAACGACGAGAATGACGAGAATCGAAAGCTCACGGAAACAGATAGACTATGAAACCACTCCGGTTAGAATGAGATAAGAAACGAATAAGACTGAAAGGATTTAGGTAGCACTCCGGCTGAAACATGGAGGAATAGAACACGAACTTGAGAGGATGGAATGATACTTGATGAGAGGAACAACACAAAACCTCCGAAAGAATTAAAATAGTGGAATGAAAAGAACGGATAAGAGAAGAACAACTTCCACCACGAATGAATTCGATAGCATCCTTAGAAGAAAGGTTAGAACGGAGTTGTTGAGAAAATCAACAACAAAAAGAAAAGGCTTGTTGTGGTCTTATGGTAACATCTCAGGATCATAAGTTGATAGCCAGCCACAAACAGAAATGATTGTATAGCTGAGAAGAACGAAGAAATGCAAAACTCCACTTCAAAAGAATACGGAGAATTAATTGCACTTCGAAGGCAAGAAGGAAAGATACTTGAGCTCCTCCAAAGAATCTTGATGAACAATTTAAGAATGAATTAAATCATGAAGAACCACCATGAAGAACTCCGTTGACAAAAGGATGATGAGATAGAATGAAGGAAAAGAATAAGGTGAGCCTTGCGGTGATTTAAATGGGGGTTCCAACGACATGGCTGAGGAAATTTGAACTCCAGAAAAGAAAATATGAAAACACTTGGAACTATAATTTATTCATCAAGAACAAACTCCGAAGGAAGGGATTACTCACTTGGATGAAATAAGAATAAGATTTATTGTATGCTTATCCTTCGTCAAAGTAAATTGATGACAAGCAATGGATTTAGCATACTCCTTATTCTTCTTGAAAGGATTAAGGGGGGGGGGTATAGCACAAAACTTGAGAAAGTCTTCATGAACCACCGGTAGGATTGAAAAGAACGAATGAAATAATATGATAAGAACGGAAAAGGAATTTGAAGGAACCACCGAAAAAATTAGAAAAAATACTGATGAAAGAGAATGAATCACCGAGAAGAATTAGAACAAATATGCTTGAGGGGATTTAGATGCAAGAGAACGAGAGGAACTCGAGCTGATTAAAGAACATTTGAACAAAGCGCCGGGATAAATAGAGAACTATAACTGGAATGATGGCCTCCGGTGAAAACAAATGGAAAAACAACTCCTGACATACTCCGGATGGTTAAGAAAAGGAATATCTGACAATTGGAATAATTCGATAGGATAACAAGAAGCTGGAACCCCGAATCTTCGAGAGAACAAGCAAGATTTAGAGGAAAAACTCTTCTTTGATCTTCAAATGACGATGAGAAACACCACCAAAATTGTTAAGGCACTCCGGGGGAACGAAAAGCGAAGAGGTTGAGGAAACAATGAAAAAGATTTGAAATCGATCTTGGAAAAACCTCTGACTGATGAAATTCATTCTTACGTCAAACTCTGCTAAGAATTTGGAATAGCTCCGGAATAATTAGAAGAGTCAGGTAAGATCCTGGGAAAAGACCTGTGGGTTAGGGCCCACTAAAGAGAAAAACACCGTTGGAAAGGATTGTTGAAGAGGAGATGATGCACCAGAACGATTGAAATATTTGAATGAGGTGACAACCTCGAATTAATTGGAACACAGATGAATCTCCTGAGATGTCTTCTGAACTTCGGAATGATTGAATGGCGAGAGGCAAACGAGCAAGAAGAACACTTGATCCAAGGAAAAGAATGTGATCAACCCGAAAAAACTTGAATTGAGTCCACCAGAGAAGAGATGAAGAATGTCGAACGAGACGAGAATTCACCAGTTGAAATAATTGACGAAAGACTGAAGAGGCACCACACG